>NC_053024.1:236682877-236982877 GCF_003073215.2 Triticum urartu
TCCCTTTAATACCGAAGCGACGAGTACCTTTCATTGGAGAGAGGCGGAGGTAAACATGGTCTCCGATCTCGAAAGCCAAATCACGATGCTTACTATCATAGTAGCTCTTCTGGCGCGATTGCGCGGCTTTGAGGTTATCACGAATGACTTTGCACATCTCTTCTGCCTCTGTAATCAAGTCATTGCCAAGAAGTTGACGTTCACCAGTCTCTGACCAGTTAAGAGGAGTACGACACTTCCTGCCATAGAGAATTTCAAATGGGGCCTTGCCCGAACTCGCTTGAAAGCTGTTGTTTTAGGAAAACTCGGCATATGGAAGACAATCCTCCCACTTCATACGGAAGGAGATAACGCAAGCCCTGAGCATATCTTCGAGAATTTGATTGACACGCTCGACTTGGCCGCTAGTTTGAGGATGAAAAGCTGTGCTGAAACGGATGTTGGTGCCCATGGCCTTCTGAAAAGAATCCCAAAACTTCGAGGTGAAGATGCTGCCACGATCTGAAGAAATCAACTGCTGAATGCCCTGCAGAGAGACAATCCGAGAGGTATATAGCTCTGCCAATTGAGCTGCTGTGATGGATTCTTTGATAGGCAGAAAGTGAGCCAATTTAGTGAGTTTGTCGATGACAACGAATATAGCATCATTGCCACGCTTGGACTTTGGAAATCCCGTCACGAAGTCCATCTCAATGTGGTCAAACTTCCATTCTGGAATGGCAAAAGGTTGGAGGAGACCAGCTGGTCGTTGGTGTTCTGCCTTCACTCTTCTGCAGACATCACATTCATTCACGAACTGAGCAATCTCATGCTTCATTCGAGTCCACCAATACGACTGCTTGAGGTCATGGTACATCTTTGTACTTCCAGGGTGGATAGAGAGGAGTGAATTTTGAGCCTCGTTCATAATGACTTTATGAAGATCACCTTTAGGCACAACAATGCGATCCTCGAAGAATAGATTATCCTTGTCATCAACACGATAGCACTTGTACTTGGGTTGACTCTTGGCAATCCCAATCTTCACCTTCTTCACCATAGCATCAAGAAGTTGAGCCTCGCGAATCTGATCTTCCAAAGCAGGAGAGACTTGAAGGTTGGTGAGGAATCCTTGAGGAACAACTTGCAGATTGAGTTTGCGGAAAGCTTCACAAAGCTCGGGTTGGTAAGGCTTGAGAATCAAACTGTTGCAGTAAGCCTTCCTGGTCAATGCGTCAGCAATTACATTGGCCTTGCCTGGAGTATATTTGATGCTCGGATTATACTCTTGAATCATTTCGACCCAACGAGTCTGCCTGAGGTTGAGATTGGGCTGAGTGAAGATGTACTTGAGACTCTTGTGGTCAGTGAAGATGTCCACTTTTCGTCCCAATAAGAGATGTCTCCAAGTCAAAAGAGCATGGACAACTGCCGCCAACTCAAGGTTGTGAGTGGGGTAGTTCTTCTCATTGGGCTTCAACTGGCGAGAAGTATAAGCCACAACTTTCTTCTCTTGCGTCAACACTGCACCAAGACCTTGAAGAGAGGCATCACACAAGACCTCAAACGGTTTGGATTCATCAGGAGGAGTCAGAAATGGAGCAGTGACTAATTTCTCTTTCAGGGTGTTGAAAGCGATGTCACATTCAGGAGACCAAACGTACTTCATGTGCTTCTGGAGGAGGTTGGAAAGCGGCTTTGCGATCTTTGAAAAGTTCTCAACGAACCTTCGACAATAGCTTGCGAGCCCAAGGAAGTTGCGGAGTTGCTTCACGTTCTGAGGTGGTTCCCAATTCACAATTGCAGACACCTTCTCAGGATTCACCGCTATGCCCTTGGCAGAAATGATATGCCCAAGGTAAAGAACCTCATCGAGCCAAAACTCGCACTTTGAAAACTTGGCATAGAACTGATGTTCTCTAAGCTTATCCAGCACCAAACACAAGTGGTTGGCATGATCTTCTTTGTTCTTGGAAAATACCAAAATGTCATCGAGGTAGACCAAGACGAAGTCATTTGTGTAGGGGTTGAAGATGAAATTCATCATGCGAGAGAATGTCGGAGGAGCGTTGACGAGGCCAAAAGACATGCCAGTGTGTTTATATGAACCATAGCTTGTTCTGAATGCTGTCTTAGGGATATCTTGCTCCCGAATTCGAATCTGATGATAGCCCATACGGAGATCAAGCTTGGAGAATACTTGAGCACCTTTGAGTTGTTCAAACCGCTCATTGATGTTGGGAAGTGGGTACTTGTTCTTTATAGTCTTCTTGTTCAATGGACGGTAGTCAACACAGAGTCGGTCCGTTCCATCCTTGTTCTTGACAAAAAGAACTTCACAACCTCACGGAGAAGAACTAGGTTGGATGAGACCCATACGCTCTTGTTCATCGAGTTGCTTCTTCAGCTCCTTCAACTCTTTAGGTCCAAGCTTGTAAGGACATTTACAAACAGGTTCCGTGCCAGGCTCAAGATCGATGACAAATTCAACTGGCCGGTGCGGAGGCATTCCTGGAAGCTCTTCTAGAAAGACGTCTTGATATTCGCAAACGACTAGAATTTGCGAGATGGCCTCCATCTCATCCTTCTCATTGAGAGAAAACAGATGAATGGTATCATCCCTTGCGGCAAATACAATTACATCCTCAGACGAATGAGTCAATTGAATCTGCCTGGCAGAACAATCAAGCTGAGCCTTGTGCTTAGAAAGCCAGTCCATTCCAAGAATAAGATCAATATCCGAGTTGCCAAGGACCATTGGAGAAGAAAGAAACTTGTAGTCGCCCAACGTGATAGTAACATTCGGAGCCATCATTTTGGTGTTCATGAACAAACCCGGAGAAGAAACCACTATCGGCTTAGGCAAACAAATAGTATGCACATCATGCATGGATGCAAAAGGCTTCGATAAAAATGACAAAGATGCACCAGTATCAAAAAGAACTCTTGCGGGAATGTCATTAACAGGAAGGTTACCCATAATCACATCTGGCGAGTCCTCTGCCTGAGCTGCGTTCATCATGTTGATCTCAGCAGACTTGGGGTTATGCTTGACCACTGCGGTGCTGGCAGATCTCATAGGAGGAGGAGGAAGACGCCTCTGATTGAAGCATTTTTTGGCATAGTGACCCTTCTGTTGGCACTTGTTGCACGTGACCTCCGAGAGCGGACGGTGATACGGAGCACTAGATCTTGGAGCTTGAGACGAAGTCTTGTTGTGAAAGCCAGGGTTGGGTGGGAAGATCAATTTCCACCTTTACTCTTCTGCTGATAAGGCTGATGGAACGGAGGAGGAGGAAGCCAATACTTTTGCTGCTTAGTCACTTGAGTAGAGGAAGAAGTAGTCGCATCTCTGACTCGCTTCTTGGAAGCATCGCACTTCAGTTGGGCAGCCTCTTGCTTCATTGACATGTTGTAAAACTCATAGTACTTCTTGGGCTCAAAGAGGACGAGAGCTAGCTGGAGTTCTTCTCTGAGACCACCCCTGAACTGGTATATCATGCTCTTCTCGTCAGGGACGTCTTGCTTAGCAAAACAGGCGAGCTTCTGAAACATGATGTTGTACTGGCAAACAGACATAGTGCCTTGCTTCAGGTTGCGGAATTCCTCACGCTTGCTTTCAACCACACTCTGAGGAATATGATGAGCTTTGAAGTCTTGACGGAATTCATCCCAGGTAATCTTACAGCCCCCTCTGGAATCTTTGTATTGCTGAAACCATTCTGCAGCTTGGTCTTTGAGTTGGAAGGAGGCAAACTTGACAAAGTCCTTAGGCCTGACGTTACTCCACTCGAAATGCTTGCATATGTCCACGAGCCAATCATCAGCGTTTGTTGCCTCAACACAATTGCTGAAGGTCTTTGGCTGGTTTGCAAGGAACTGGTTGAGTGTAGCGAACTGATTCTGATTGTTGCCATGGCCATGATTCCCTTGGTTGAGCTCTTGAAGAAGTTGCATGATCAGCCGCGTGTTTGCATTGGTAGCGGCCATCACAACTTGCCATGCCTCCGGAGGTGGAGGTGGTGGTGGCGGATCAGGATTCAGAGTCGTGCGCGTTAGAGGAGCCATCCTGAAGAGGTTGACATCCGTTAGCATCTTGACAGCCAAATATTCAAGCTGAATCAAACAGATTGAAATTGTAACATAAAGTATTCACATCCGAACAAAATGAACGAATGCAATCCAATTGAAATGGTCACTTTCCATAAATTGAGAAGCCACTTAGAATTGAGGTAGAAGAATAAAAACAAGGTACGGACAAGAACAAATACTTGGTGAGGATTACCCAATCCCAAACCAAATATCCGCGGAAGAAGAACTAGAGCTACAAGAATTCCCACCTATGAAACTCCCGAACCTTTCCGGTTATGCAATCAGGTGTTGGGGATACAGGGGAAGCATAATATCTCACCCAAATCTAGCAAATCCTACATCCAGCTGTATCCATCCTTCAACACATAACCGAGAAACCTTCGGAAATCATTTACCTCAACCTTCGAAAAGCATCCGTTATACAAGTTATGGCAATACTCCCAAACTCCCGCCCTAGTACTGGGTGGCGTCGAGGTTTTCTCACCAACAAATGCATAAAAGAGATTTTCGATGTCGGCGGAACTCAGGTATTCCAGAATCTCAATGATAAAATTGTGACGACAACACCTCGGAGCTCAACTCCCCGGGACACTGCCACAACCCCTAAATGTCAGGAGGCACCAAGAACAATGTTCTCATCACAAAACCATCGGAACGATTCCAAGATACCCGCGTGATCCTAATTTTTTTAGTGAAATTTGATAAGAGAAGAGTCAAAACTCTACGTCAGGATGCCTCACCAGAGCGATGAAGACTATTTAAGCTTATAGGTAAGGCAAAGGTATGAGGTGGAGCTGCAGCAAGCGACTAGCATATATGGTGGCTAACCTATTCGCAAAAGAGAGCGAGAAGAGAAGGCAAAAGCACGGTCGAACAACTATGATCAAGAAGTGATCCTACAACAACCTACGTCAAGCATTACTCCAACACTGTGTTCACTTCCCGGACTCCGCCGAGAAGAGACCATCACGGTTACACACGCGGTTGATGCATTTTAATTAAGTTAAGTTTCATGTTATCTACAACCGGACATTAACAAATTCCCATCTGCCCATAACCACGGGCACGGCTTTCAAAAGTTCAAATCCCTGCAGGGGAGTCCCAACTTAGCCCATCACAAGCTCTCACGGTCAACGAAGGATATTCCTTCTCCCGAGACATTCCGATCAGACTCGGCATCCCGGTTACAAGACATCCTCGACAATGGTAAAACTAAACCAGCAACACCACCCAGATGTGCCGACAAATCCCGATAGGAACTGCACATATCTCGTTCTCATGGCACACCAGATGAGCAAGACGTCGGGTAGGCCAGCCCAGAGTTGCCCCTGGTAGCCCCGGACATCGCTCAGTTGGACCAACACTTAGAGAAGCACTGGTCCGGGGGGGGGGTTAAAATAAAGATGGCCCTTGAGTCCGCGAAACCCAAGGGAAAAAGGCTAGGTGGCGAATGGTAAAACCAATGTTGGGCATTGCTGGAAGAGTTTTATTCAAGGCGAACTGTCAAGGGGTTCCCATTATAACCCAACCGTGTAAGGAACGCAAAATCCGGGAACATAACACTGATATGACGGAAACTAGGGCGGCAAGAGTGGAACAAAACACTAGGCATTAAGGCCGAGCCTTCCACCCTTTAGCAAGTATATAGGTGCATTAAGACAAACAAGATAATATTGTGATATCCCAACAATAAACAATATTCCAACAAGGAACAATCTCCAATCTTCACCTGCAACTAGCAACGCTATAAGAGGGGCTGAGCAAAGTGGTAACATAGCCAAACAACGGTTTGCTAGGACATGGTAGGTTAGAGGTTTGACATGGAAATTTGGGAGGCATGATAAGCAAGTGGTAGGTATCGTAGCAGAGGCATAGCAAAAGAGCGAGCATCTAGCAAGCAAAGATAGAAGTGATTTCGAGGGTATGGTCATCTTGCCTGCAAAGTACTCAGAGTTGCCTTGATCCTCGTAAGCGAACTCAACGGGCTCCTCGTTCACAAACTTGTCTCCCGGCTCTACCCAAGCAAGAACAACAAGCAAAAGAACACAATCAACCACGTGCAATGCTCAAGCAACATGATGCAAACATGGTATGCTATGCGGGATGTGATATGTGACGCATATGCAAGATTTGCAAAGGAATGATTGAACCTGGCCTCAACATGGAAATCAAAGAGTTCCGCTGGAAAGGTGAGGTGATTTCGGTTGAAATCGATATAAAGATCACCGGAATCGGATGCACCGTTTGGAAATGGCAAGCAAAACAAATATGGCACCGGTCTGCGATAATCAGCAAGTGACCAACTAAATGCATCAAGATAAATATGCTACGGCACTCAAACATAACAACAAAATAAATGGCAGGGATCCACTCATGAAGCTTGACAAAATATGAACACTGAGCTACGGCTAAATCATCCATTAATAGGTTCAAACAAGCATGGCAAAAGTGCAAATGATGACAGGTTTCAGACTTAGTGAAATTAACACAAGTCTGGAATTTATCATCAGGAAGCAAACTTTAGAGCATGAAAACTACATGCTACAGGAACTTAACATGGCAAAGCAAGGCATGGCATGAAGCTACTCAAAGCAATTAACAAAAGTCCCTTAGTGACCTTGAGCCAAAAGGGACCAGAAAATACAATTGCAAGCATGTGAACATAGCAAAAACACAAACAGATTCAGACTTAGTGAAAAACTAGAGCATGCAAAACAGTTAACGAGTAGGCATGTTTACGAGGTCGGTGCACTCACTACAGAGCATGGCATGACAAACTAAGAATACACCCATCAAGAATACATAGCATAGAATCTAGACATGGCAAGAACAACAACATAGCATGCACGGATCAATAGCAACATCCTCGGCAAAATCGCTAAACATGTCAACAATCTACCATGATCATTTTATAGCAAAAGTAGAGCTCTATTGACTCAAGCTAGGGTGCTCCATAATTGCAAACAAAGACATGGATGGATAGAGCACCACAATGATAAAAAAACATCCTTACTGATCATCCTCAAAAGAGGCACGGATCACTAGGAAACAACATGAACATATGGCATAACAACAAAATCAGGACAAGGACTTAGTGAAATTCTAAGTCCCTGAAATCAGGATCAATGATTACGCTACTTCGCATGCTTGTGCTAGTCACCAAAAATATCACAAAAATACATGGCATACACCCCTGTAAAGATGGCATGGCATTTAACAAAATAGATGTAGAGCTCAGGATCATAGCATGCACACATTAATGATGGCAAAAATGACAAAAGGCCATTTGCTGAAACAGATCTGAAAAATTCATCACATAGCCCTCTTCCAATAGCATTTCGGGCATCAAGATGAGGTCAAATGAAAATGATGCAATGAGATGAAATGATCTACTCGTCGAGAAAAACATTTTGGTATGCTACACGCATGAATCAGAGCTACGATGACAGAGTTATGGCATGGCAAAGTATGCAAAAAAATATGAGGGAGGAAGGGAAAAGGTCAACCCCAGATCTAGGGTTCGTCCGGCGCATGAATCGAGGCGGCGGCGGATCTCGCCGGAGTTGACCCGGAGCTCGCCGGAGTAGATGGAGGTGGCCGGATCGGGCGGGATCCGCTGGATCCGGACCGGGGCGGCGCTGCGGCGAGGAAGTGGGGCTCCGGGCGTGGCGGGCGGCGACCTGGTGACGGAGGCGGTGGTCGCCGGCGAGTTGAAGGCGGTGGGAGGCGACCGGAGAAGCGAACGCCGGCGGCGGTCCGGCAAAGGCGGCGCGGTTCCCTCGCTCGGGCACGGGCGGCGGCGGGAGATGTGGGCCGGGGAGGGCCCGCCCTGGGCCGCGGGCCGGCGGGGATGAGGCGGGGAAGTGGGGCGCGCTGTGCCACATGGCACACCCTGGTTGGCGCCGGCGATTGCGTCCGGCCGGACCGGACGTGTCTGGCCGCGCGGAGGTGCTGGGGCTAGGGTTAGGGTGCGAAATGATTCGTGAATTTTGGGGGGGGGTGCCCTTTATATAGAGGTAGAGGGAGCTAGGAAGCTCCAAATGAGGTGCGGTTTGCGACCACGCGATCGTGATCGAACGCTCTAGATGATGGAGAGGGTTTAGGTGGGTTTTGGGCCAAAATGGAAGGGTGTTGGGCTGCAACACACACGAGGCCTATTCGGTCCCTCGGTTAACCGTTGGAGTATCAAACGAAGTCCAAATGGCACGAAACTTGACAGGCGGTCTACCGGTAGTAAACCAAGGCCGCATGCAAAGTCTCAGTCCAATCCGAAAACGTTTAACACCCGCACACAAAAAGAGGTAGAAAGGGACACCGGGTGACATAGGAGTGCCGGAATGCAAAACGGACAACGAGGAAAATGCTCGGATGCATGAGACGAACACGTATGCAAATGCAATGCACATGATGACATGATATGAGATGCATGACAAAGACAACAACACACGGAGACAAAAACCCGACAACGAGGAAAATAAAATAACTTAGTGCCGAAAACGGCAAGAGTGGGGATACATATAAGGTAAATTACATCCGGGGTGTTACAACACTCCACCACTATGAAAGGAACTCGTCCCAAGATCTAGGACTGGAAAAACTCTGGGTACTCAGAACGGAGGTGATCCTCGCGTTCCCAGGTGGCTTCACGGTCGGAATGATGTGACCACTTGACTTTGAGGAATTTGATTAACTTGTTGCGAGTCTTGCGCTTAGTTTCTTCAAGAATAGCAACTGGGTGCTCATGATAAGAGAGGTCTTATTGGAGATCAATGTCTTCGAAGTTGACGGTGCGATCAGGGGTCTTGAAGCACTTGCGGAGCTGAGAGACATGAAACACGTCGTGCACGTTTGCAAAGTTGGAGGGAAGCTCAAGTTGATAGGCGAGATCGCCTCTCTTGTTGACGATCTTGAAAGGACCCACGTATCTAGGGGCAAGCTTCCCTTTAATACCGAAGCGACGAGTACATTTCATTGGAGAGAGGCGGAGGTAAACATGGTCTCCGATCTCGAAAGCCAAATCACGATGCTTACTACCATAGTAGCTCTTCTGGCGCGATTGCACGACTTTGAGGTTATCACGAATGACTTTGCACATCTCTTCTGCCTCTGTGATCAAGTCATTGCCAAGAAGTTGACGTTCACCACTCTCTGACCAGTTAAGAGGAGTACGACACTTCCTGCCATAGAGAATTTCAAATGGGGCCTTGCCCGAACTCGCTTGAAAGCTGTTGTTGTAGAAAAACTCGACATATGGAAGACAATCCTCCCACTTCATACCGAAGGAGATAACGCAAGCCCTGAGCATATCTTCGAGAATCTGATTGACACGCTCGACTTGGCCGCTAGTTTGAGGATGAAAAGCTATGCTGAAACGGATGTTGGTGCCCATGGCCTTCTGAAAAGAATCCCAAAACTTCGAGGTGAAGATGCTGCCACGATCTGAAGAAATCAACTACAGAATGCCTTGCAGAGAGACAATCCGAGAGGTATATAGCTCTACCAATTGAGCTGCTGTGATGGATTCTTTGATAGGCAGAAAGTGAGCCACTTTAGTGAGTTTGTCGATGACAACGAATATAGCATCATTGACACGCTTGGACTTTGGAAATCCCATCACGAAGTCCATCTCAATGTGGTCAAACTTCCATTCTGGAATGGCAAGAGGTTGGAGGAGACCAGCTGGTCGTTCGTGTTCTGCCTTCACTCTTCTACAGACATCACATTCATTCACGAACTGAGCAATCTCACGCTTCATTCGAGTCCACCAATACAACTGCTTGAGGTCATGGCACATCTTTGTACTTCCAGGGTGGATAGAGAGGAGTGAATTGTGAGTCTCGTTCATAATGACTTTACGAAGATCACCTTTAGGCACAACAATGCGATCCTCGAAGAATAGAGTATCCTTGTCATCAAGACGATAGCACTTGTACTTGGGTTGACTCTTGGCAATCCCAATCTTCACCTTCTTCACCATAGCATCAAGAAGTTGAGCCTCATGAATCTGATCTTCCAAAGTAGGAGAGACTTGAAGGTTGGCGAGGAAACCTTGAGGAACAACTTGCAGATTGAGATTGCGGAAAGCTTCACAAAGCTCGGGTTGGTAAGGCTTGAGAATCAAACTGTTGCAGTAAGCCTTCCTGCTCAATGCGTCAGCAATTACATTGGCCTTGCCTGGAGTATATTCGATGCTCGGATTATACTCTTGAATCATTTCGACCTAACGAGTCTGCCTGAGGTTGAGATTAGGCTGAGTGAAGATGTACTTAAGACTCTTATGGTCAGTGAAGATGTCCACTTTTCGTCCCAATAAGAGATGTCTCCAAGTCAAAAGAGCATGGACAACTGCCGCCAACTCGAGGTTGTGAGTGGGGTAGTTCTTCTCATGAGTGGGGTAGTTCTTCTCATTGGGCTTCAACTGGCGAGAAGTATAAGCCACAACTTTCTTCTCTTGCATCAACACTGCACCAAGACCTTGAAGAGAGGCATCACACAAGACCTCAAACGGTTTGGATTCATCAGGAGGAGTCAGAACTGGAGCAGTGACTAATTCTCAGGGTGTTGAAAGCGATGTCACATTCAGGAGACCAAACGTACTTCACAGTGCTTTCTGGAGAAGGTTGGAAAGAGGCTTGCGATCTTTGAAAAGTTCTCAACGAACCTTCGACAATAGCTTGCGAGCCCAAGGAAGCGGAGTTGCTTCACATCTGAGGGTTCCCAATTCACAATTGCAGACACCTTCTCAGGATTCACCTATGCCCTTGGCAGAAATGATATGCCCAAGGTAGAGAACCTCATCGAGCCAAAACTCGCACTTTGAAAACTTGGCATAGAACTGATGTTCTCTGAGCTTATCACACCAAACGCAAGTGCTTGGCATGATCTTCCTTGTTCTTGGAAAAGACCAAAATGTCATCGAGGTAGACCAAGACGAAGTCATTGTGTAGGCGTTGAAGATGAAGTTCATCATGCGAGAGAATAGTCGGAGGAGCGTTGACGAGGCAAAAGACATGACAGTGTATTCATATGAACCATAGCTTGTTCTGAAAGCCGTCTTGGGAATTGCACGGAATTCGAATCTGATGATAACCCATACGGAGATCAAGCTTGGAGAATACTTGGGCACCTTTGAGTTGTTCGAAACAGCTCATTGATGTTGGGAAGTGGGTACTTTTCTATAGTCTTCTTGTTCAATGGACGGTAGTCAACACAAAGTCGGTCCGTTCCATACACAGAGTCGGTCCGTTCCATGCTTCTTCTTCTTCACAAAAAGAACTCCACAACCCCACAGAGAAGAACTAGGTCAGATGAG
Organism: Triticum urartu; assembly: GCF_003073215.2. Taxonomy (NCBI): domain Eukaryota; kingdom Viridiplantae; phylum Streptophyta; class Magnoliopsida; order Poales; family Poaceae; genus Triticum; species Triticum urartu. The sequence continues at coordinate 236,694,261 of NC_053024.1, forward strand.
ACCCATACGCTCTTGTTCATCGAGTTGCTTCTTCAGCTCCTTCAACTCTTTAGGTCCAAGCTTGTAAGGACGTTTGCAAACAGGTTCCGTGCCAGGCTCAAGATCGATGACAAATTCAACTGGCCGATGCGGAGGCATTCCTGGAAGTTCTTCTGGAAAGACGTCTTGATATTTGCAAACAACTGGAATTTGTGAGATGGCCTCCATCTCATCCTTCTCATTGAGAGAAAATAGACGAATGGTATCATCCCTTACGGCAAATTCAATTACATCCTCAGACGAATGAGTCAATTGAATCTGCCTGGCAGCACAATCAAACTGAGCCTTGTGCTTAGAAAGCCAGTCCATTCCAAGAATAAGATCAATATCCGAGTTGCCAAGGACCATTGGAGAAGAAAGAAACTTGTAGTCGCCCAACGTGATAGTAACATTCGGAGCCATCATTTTGGTGTTCATGAACAAACCCGGAGAAGAAACCGCTATCGGCTTAGGCAAATCAACAGTATGCACATCATGCTTGGATGCAAAAGGCTTCGATAAAAATGACAAAGATGCACCAGTATCAAAAAGAACTCTTGCGGGAATGTCATTAACAGGAAGGTTACCCATAATCACATCTGGCGAGTCATCTGCCTTAGCAGCGTTCATCATGTTGATCTTAGCAGACTTGGGGTTATGCTTTACCACTGTGGTGCTGGCAGATCTCACAGGAGGAGGAGGAGGAAGACGCCTCTGATTGAATCATTTTTTGGCATAGTGACACTTCTGTTGGCACTTGTTGCACGTGACCTCTGAGAGCGGACGGTGATACGGAGCACTAGATCTTGGAGCTTGAGACGAAGTCTTGTTCTGAAAGCCAGGGTTGGGTGGGTGGGAAGATCCATTGCCACCTTTACTCTTCTGCTAATAAGACTGGAGGAACGGAGGAGGAGGAAGCCAATACTTTTGCTGCTTAGTCACTTGAGTAGAGGAAGAAGTAGTTGCATCTCTGACTCGCTTCTTGGAAGCATCGCACTTCAGTTGGGCAGCCTCTTGCTTCATTGCCATGTTGTAAAACTCATCATACTTCTTGGGCTCAAAGAGGACGAGAGCTAGTTGGAGTTCTTCTCTGAGACCACCCCTGAAGTGGTATATCATGCTCTTCTCGTCAGGGACGTCTTGCTTAGCAAAACGGGCGAGCTTCTGAAACATGATGTTGTACTGGTAAACAGACATAGTTCCTTGCTTCAGGTTGCGGAATTCCTCACGCTTGCTTTCAACCACACTCTGAGGAATATGATGAGCTTTGAAGTCTTGACGGAATTCATTCCAGGTAATCACACAGCCTCCTCTAGAATCTTTGTACTGCTGAAACCATTCCGCAGCTTGGTCTTTGACTTGGAAGGAGGCAAACTTGAAAAAGTCCTCAGGCCTGGCGTTACTGCACTCGAAATGCTTGCATATGTCCACGAGCCAGTCATCAGCGTCTGTTGCCTCAACACAATTGCTGAAGGTCTTTGGCTGGTTAGCAAGGAACTGGTTGAGTGTAGTGAACTGATTCTGATTGTTGCCATGGCCATGATTCCCTTGGTTGCGCTCTTGAAGAAGTTGCATGATCAGCTACGTGTTTGCATTGGTAGCGGCCATCACAACTTGCCATGCCTCCGGAGGTGTAGGTGGTGGTGGCAGATCAGGATTCGGAGTCATGCGCGTTGGAGGAGCCATCCTGAAGAGGTTGACATCCGTTAGCATCTTGACAGACAAATATTCAAGCTGAATCAAACAGATTGAAATTGCAACATAAAGTCTTCACATCCGAACAAAATGAATGAATGCAATCCAATTGAAATGGTCACATTTCCATAAATTGAGAAGCCACTTAGAATTGAGGTAGAAGAATAAAAATATGGTACGGACAAGAACAAATACTTGGTGAGGATTACCCAATCCCAAATCAAATATCCGCGAAAGAAGAACTAGAGCTACAAGAATTCCCACCTATGAAACTCACGAACCATTCCGGTTATGCAATCAGGTGTTGGGGATACAGGGGAAGCATAATATCTCGCCCAAAAACTAGCAAATCCTACATCTAGCTGTATCCATCCTTCAACACATAACCGAGAAACCTTCAGAAATCATTTACCTCAACCTTCGAAAAGCATCCGTTATACAAGTTATGGCAATACTCCCGAACTCCCGCCCCAGTACTGGGTGGCGTCGAGGTTATCTCACCAACAACTGCATAAAAGAGATTTTTGATGTCGGCGAAACTCAGGTATTCCAGAATCTCAATGATAAAATTGTGACGACAACACCTCGGAGCTCAGCTCCCTGGGACACTGCCACAACCCCTAAATGTCAGGAGGCACCAAGAACAATGTTCTCGTCACAAAACCATCGGAACGATTCCAAGATACCCGCGTGATCCTAATTTTTTAAGTGAAATTTGAGAAGAGAAGAGTCAAAACTCTACGTCAGGATGCCTCACATGAGCGATGAAGGGACTGGGGAGTAAAAAGAATTCCTAACTCTCCGATATATATAATCCTAAATGACTCAAAATATTTTTCTAGACTCAACAACGCCAACGATTCGATCAAGCAGGGGGCTCCTAAGGTCGGGGAAGGCTCTGATTACCAACTTGTAACGCCCTCGATGCGGCTATATCTCCTACGTGTCGAAGCACGACTTAGAGGCATAACCGCATTGAAAGCAATGTCGCAAGTGAGGTAATCTTCGCAAACAACCCATGTAATATAAATAAAGGGGAAAAGATACATAGTTGGCTTACACTCGCCACGTCACACAAATACATAAATAGCATTACATTCATCCAATACACTCATGGTCCGACTACAGTACCAAAATAAAGATCAACCTCCAAATGCGACAAAGTCCCCGATCGCCCCAACTGGGCACCACTACTGATCATCTGGGAAAGACACGTAGTAACGGTGAGAGTCTTCATCGAACTCCCACTTGAGCTCAAGCGCATCGTCTGGAGCGGTATCATCGGTCCCTGCATCTGGTTTAGGAAGGAATCTGTGAGTCACGGGGACTCAGCAATCTCACACCCTCGCGATCAAGACTATTTAAGCTTATAGGTAAGGCAAAGGTATGAGGTGGAGCTGCAGCAAGCGACTAGCATATATGGTGGCTAACCTATTCGCAAAAGAGAGCGAGAAGAGAAGGCAAAAGCATGGTCGAACAACTATGATCAAGAAGTGATCCTACAACAACCTACGTCAAGCATTACTCCAACACCGTGTTCACTTCCCGGACTCCGTCGAGAAGAGACCATCACGGTTACACACGCGTTGGATGCATTTTAATTAAGTTAAGTTTCATGTTATCTACAACCAGACATTAAAAAATTCCCATCTGCCCATAACCGCGGGCACGGCTTTCGAAAGTTCAAATCCCTGCAGGGGAGTCCCTACTTAGCCCTTCACAAGCTCTCACGGTCAACGAAGGATATTCCTTCTCCCGAGACATTCCGATCAGACTCGGCATCCCGGTTACAAGACATCCTCGACAATGGTAAAACTAAACCAGCAACACCACCCAGATGGGCCGACAAATCCCGATAGGAGCTGCACATATCTCGTTCTTAGGGCACATCGGATGAGCAAGACGTCGGGTAGGCCAGCCCAGGGTTGCCCCTGGTAGCCCCGGACATCGCTCAGTTGGACCAACACTTAGATAAGCACTGCCCCGGGGGGGGGGGGGGTTTAAAATAAAGATGGCCCTTGAGTCCGCGAAACCCAAGGAAAAAAGGCTAGGTGGCTAATGGTAAAACCAATGTTGGGCATTGCTGGAAGAGTTTTATTCAAGGCGAACTGTCAAGGGGTTCCCATTATAACCCAACCGTGTAAGGAATGCAAAATCCGGGAACATAACACCGATATGACGGAAACTAGGGCGACAAGAGTGGAACAAAACACTAGCCATAAGGCCGAGCCTTCCACCCTTTACCAAGTATATAGGTGCATTAAGATAAACAAGATAATATTGTGATATCCCAACAATAAACAATATTCCAACAAAGAACGATCTCCAATCTTCACCTGCAACTAGCAACGCTATAAGAGGGGCTGAGCAAAGCGGTAACATAGCCAAACAATGGTTTGCTAGGACATGGTAGGTTAGAGGTTTGACATGGAAATTTGGGAGGCATGATAAGCAAGTGGTAGGTATCGTAGCATAGGCATAGCAAAAGAGCGAGCATCTAGCAAGCAAAGATAGAAGTGATTTCGAGGGTATGGTCATCTTGCCTGCAAAGTACTCAGAGTTGCATTGATCCTCGTAAGCGAACTTAACGGGCTCCTCATTCACAAACTCATCTCCCGGCTCTACCCAAGCAAGAACAACAAGCAAAAGAACACAATCAACCATGTGCAATGCTCAAGCAACATGATGCAAACATGGTATGCTATGCGGTATGCGATATGTGATGCATATGCAAGATTTGCAAAGGAATGATTGAACCTGGCCTCCAATTGGAAATCCAAGAGTGCCGCTGGAAAGGTGAGGTGATTTCGGTTGAAATCGATATATAGATCACCGGAATCGGATGCACGGTTTGGAAATGGCAAGCAAAACAAATATGGCACCGGTCTGCGATAATCAGCAAGTGACCAACTAAATGCATCAAGATAAATATGCTACAACACTCAAACATGACAACAAAATACATGGCAGGGATCCACTCATGAAGCTTGACAAAAGATGAACACTGAGCTACGGCTAAATCATCCATTAACAGGTTCAAACAAGCATGGCAAAAGTGCAAATGATGACAGGTTTCAGACTTAGTGAAATTAACACAAGTCTGGAATTTATCACCAGGAAGCAAACTTTAGAGCATGAAAACTACATGCTACAGGAAATTAACATGGCAAAGCAAGGCATGGCATGATGCTACTCAAAGCACTTAACAAAAGTCCCTTAGTGACCTTGAGCCAAAAGGGACCAGAAAATACAATTGCAAGCACGTGAACATAGCAAAAACACAAACAGATTCAGACTTGGTGAAAAACTGGAGCATGCAAAACAGTTAACGAGTAGGCATGTTTACAAGCTCGGTGCACTCACTACAGAGCATGGCATGACAAACTAAGCATACAACCATCAAGAATACATAGCATAGAAGCTAGACATGGCAAGAACAACAACATAGCATGCACGGATCAATAGCAACATCCTCGGCAAAATCGCTAAAAATGTCAACAATCTGCCAGGATCATTTTATAGCAAAAATAGAGCTCGATTGACTCAAGCTAGGGTGCTCCATAATTGCAAACAAAGACATGGATGGATAGAGCACCACAACTATAACAAAACATCCTTACTGATCATCCTCAAAAGAGGCACGGATCACTAGGAAACAACATGAACATATGGCATAACAACAAAATTAGGACAAGGACACATTATAGCATGCACACATTAATCATTATAGCACACGCACATTAGAGCTCAGGATCATAGCATGCACACATTAATCATGGCAAAAATGACAAAAGGCCATTTGCTGAAACAGATCTGACAAATTCATCACATAGCCCTCTTCCAACAGCATTTCGGGCATCATGATGAGCTCAAATGAAAATGATGCAATGAGATGAAATGATGTACTCGTCGAGACGAACATTTTGATATGCTACACGCATGAATAGGAGCTATGATGACCGAGTTATGACATGGCAAAGTATGCAAAAAAAATATGAGGGAGGAAGGGAAAAGGTCAACCCCAGATCTAGGGTTCGTCCGGCGCACGAACCGAGGTGGCGGCGGATCTCGCCAGAGTTGACCTAGAGCTCGCCGGAGTAGACGGAGGTGGCCGGATCGGGCGGGATCCGCCGGATCCGGACCGGGGCAGCGCGGCGGCGAGGAAGTGGGGCTCTGGGCGCGGCGGGTGGCGACGTGGCTACGGAGGCGGTGGTCGCCGGCGAGTTGAAGGTGGCGGGCGGCGACCAGAGAAGCGAATGGCGGCGCGGTCCGGCAAAGGCGGCGCGGGCGGCGCGGCTCCCTCGCGCAGGCACGGGCGGCGGCAGGAGACGTGGGCCGGGGAGGGCCCGCCCTGGGCCGGCGGGGACGAGGCGGCAAAGTGGGGCGTGATGTGCCACGTGGCACGCCCTGGCTAGCCGCGTGGAGGTGCTGGGGCTAGGGTTAGGGTGCGAAATGATCCGCGAATTTTTTGGGGGTGCCCTTTATATAGAGGTAGAGGGAGCTAGGAAACTCCAAATGAGGTGCGGTTTGCGGCCACGCGATTGTGATCAAACGCTCTAGATGATGGAGAGGGTTTAGGTGGGTTTTGGGCCAAAATGGAAGGGTGTTGGGCTGCAACACACACGAGGCCTATTCGGTCCCTCGGTTAACCGTTGGAGTATCAAACGAAGTCCAAATGGCATGAAACTTGACAGGCGGTCTACCGGTAGTAAATCAAGGCCGCATGGCAAGTCTCGGTCCAATCCAAAAACGTTTAACACCCGCACACGAAAAGAGGTAGAAAGGGACACCGGGTGACATAGGAGCGCCGGAATGCAAAACGGACAATGGGGAAAATGCTCGGATGCATGAGACGAAGATGTATGCAAATGCAGTGCACATGATGGCATGATATGAGATGCATGACAAAGACAACAACACATGGAGACAAAAACCCGACAACGAGGAAAATAAATAACTTAGTGCCGGAAACGGCAAGAGTTGGGATACATATAAGGTAAATTACATCCGGGGTGTTACAGACGAGGTAACAATAACAGAGGTGGCAGAGGCCGTGTCCGTTTTGAAGGAGGCCGGGGTCGTGGTGCTGCAAGGGATAACCATGGGGAGGAGTTTATCAAATCAGATGATCGCCAAGCTGATGTCACCATGGAGGATGCTGATCAGAACAGGAAAAGGGGTATGATAGGAGCTCCTCAGGGGAGCAAACCCATCGCCCCCCGCCATCACACTAGGGAAGCAAAATTCCCCTCTTGCCACCAATGAAAGCTCCAGAGAGCCCCTCCTCGAAGCAAGAACCAAAGAGAACAAAGCCAACTTCAAGTGATCCTACCAACATAAAGAGCATTTCTCCAAACAAAACTTCTGATGCACGTTTGGCGGGCCTCCCAGGGGGGTCGCGCCTGGCGCAATGAGTTGCCTAGTGTGGAACTGCCGCGGGGCTGGCAAACCCGCGACAGTTTGAGAGCTTCGAGATCTCTCGAGGCAACATGCCCCCTCTATTGTTTGCATCTTAGAAACCCAAATAGAGGGCTCACATGTTGAGAGTATGGTAGGATCGTTAGGTTTTGAAAAGAGTTTTGCTGTAAGCAGTAGAGGTAGAAGTGGGGGTCTTGGAATCTTTTGGAATGAATCAATAAATCTGGAAATTCTTGGTTATTCAGAGTATCACATTGATGTACTTGTGAAGGAAGTAGTCCCGGTGCAAACTAGGATCACTTTTGTTTATGGCGAAGCACAAGTGCCAGAAAGGTATAAAACCTGGGATATGATGCATGGCATTGCGAATACTAGCAATCACCCCTGGGTTGTAGTTGGCGACTTCAATGAAGTGTTGCATGGCCATGAGCATGATGGGGTGGGTGCAAGAAGCCAAGCGTAGATGGATACGTTCCGAGATGCTTTGGACACTTGCAGCCTCACTGACATCGGATACAAGGGGCAGAGCTGGACTTTTGAGAAAAAAGTCACCGGGGGATCATTCACGAGAGTGAGACTGGACAGAGCTGTGGCAACACCAGATTGGTTGATGGAATTCCCAACAGCGGAGGTTAAACACCTAGCGACGGCGAGTTCTGATCACGTAGCCCTGCTACTTACGATGCAAGAAATGCATGCATGCATGAGGGTCCCGAAATCATTTAAGTATGAAGTCTGCTGGGAGTGGGATCCCTCATTGGGTGCGGTGGTGGCCGACAAGTGGGCAGAGGCGCCAGGTGAATCAGTGGATCAGATCAAGGCGAAACTACAGGATCTGTCAGGCAAGCTATCAACTTGGGATCACGTGCATTTTGGCAGCGTTCGGCAGGAGATCTGTGCACTAAAGACAAAATTGCAGATTTTACGCGCTATATCGGGACAATCAGGGCCGACCAGAGATGAAACAAAAATTACAGACCGTCTAGTCGAACTTTTTCACCGAGAGGAAATACTCTGGCGACAGCGTGCATGCATTGATTGGTTGATGCATGGTGATAAGAACACCTACTTTTTTCACTTGCGTGCTAGTAGGCGAAGAAGGAAAAATCAAATTAAAGAACTCTTGCGTCCGGATGGAACGGTAACAGACAATGTGTTGGAGATGGAGACTATGGCAACGTCTTTTTACAAGAACCTTTACACGTCAGAAGGTGTAGCGAATATGGAACCGGTCCTGGACACTATTCCTCGCAAAGTTACGGGTCTGATGAATGATGCACTGAATGCTCCATATAGAGAGGAGGAGGTGAAAACAGCTCTTTTTTAGATGTTCCCAACGAAGGCCCCAGGCTCAGATGGATACCCAGCTCATTTCTTTCAGCGTCATTGGGAGGTGTGTGGTAATGAAGTGACAAAGGCAGTGCTAAGGATAGTGGAGGGGACAGAATCAGCCTCATGCATTAATGAGACAGTCCTGGTATTAATACCAAAGGTAAAAAACCCCACCTTGCTAGCTAGTTCAGACCCATTAGCCTTTGCAATGTGCTTTACAAAATTGCTTCAAAGGTGATCGCTAACCATCTGAAAGTTATTTTGCCTGATATAATATTTGAGGAGTAGTCTGCTTTTGTCCCTGGTCGGCTCATAACTGACAATATTATCACTGCATATGAGTGTCTCCATTTTATGAAAAGGAACAAATCAAAGAAGCACCGGTCGTTTGCACTAAAGCTTGACATGATGAAAGCATATGACAGGGTCGAGTGGCCCTATCTGAGGGCGGTAATGATGAAACTGGGCTTCACAGAAAGGTGGGTAAATACAGTAATGAACTTAGTCACTTCGGTTAAGTTCTCTGTGCTTTTCAATGGGAATAAGTTGGAGGAGTTTGAACCATCAAGAGGGATCAGACAAGGGGACCCGATTAGCCCTTATTTGTTCTTGCTTGCAGCAGAGGGCCTGTCGTGCGTGTTAAAGTCCAAGAATGAGTCATCCAATCTGAGTGGGTTACAAGTGGCACCTACGGCGCCCCAAGTAAATCACTTGTTATTTGCTGATGACAGCCTGCTGTTTTGTAAGGCGAGTAATGCTGGTGCTGAAGAGGTGAACCTGGTACTGAATAGTTATTGTGAAGCTTCGGGCCAACGGATTAACTTTGCGAAATCTTCCATCTATTTCAGTAAGGGTGTTCCTGATAGCACACGGGAAGCAATCAAAAACACTCTCAATGTTCCAAATGAAACACTCAATGAAAAATACTAGGGTATGCCATCTGACATAGGAAATTCCAAGAATGGGTCTTTCAAATATTTGAAGGATCGGTTGTGGAGTAAAGTTCAAGGTTGGCTAGAGAATACTATGTCAACAATAGGTAAAGAGGTCCTGGTTAAAGCAGTGGCACAAGCAGTTCCAGTTTTCTCTATGTCTTGCTTCAAGTTACTGAGGGGTTTGTGTGAACACCTTAATATGCTCATAAGAAAATTCTGGTGGGGATCTAAGGATGGTAAGAGAAAGCCTCATTGGGTCTCCTGGAAGGCCATGACAGAACCAAAAGGTATGGGAGGGCTAGGGTTTAAGGATTTCGAGCTCTTTAACTTATCTATGCTGGCACGTCAAGCATGGAGACTCCTTCAGAATCCGGAGGCCCTTAGTGCATGTTTGCTGAAAAGTATTTACTTCCCGGACACAGATATATTGCATGCAAACCTGGGCGGTCACCCGAGTCAGGTCTGGCGGGCAATAGTTGAAGGCCGAGATGTGCTAAAGCAAGGAATCATTCGCCGTATAGGCAATGGTGAATCTACCAACATATGGGCTGATACATGGATACCGAGGGACGAGATGATGCGCCTGTATGGATGCCGTGCGGCCAACCCGCCAATTTTGGTGGCCGAGCTGATTGACAATACCAGCGCTGCATGGGATGTCCAACGCGTCAATCAGGTGTTCATGCCAATGGATGCGAAAATCATTTTAAGCATTCCTTTGTGTACACGCAACACTGATGACTTCTGGAGGTGGAACTTCGAAAGGAACGGTGTTTTCTCGGTCAAGTCGACATATCGCATGTTAGTGGAGACTAGAAGGGGCCGGGAGGCCTGGTTGGAAAGCACAGCAGGCTCTTCAACGACGGTAGCGGAGGAAGGATCATGGAAAACGTTATGGACCACAAAGGTACAGGGGAAAGTGGAAATGTTTTTGTGGCGCTTATCAAAACAGTCTCTCCCAACAAAAGATGTTCGAGCTCATCGACATATGTCAGACAGTTTAGCTTGCGGGATGTGTGGAGCACTAGATTCATGGAGCCACTCGTTGCTCAACTATACATCATCCAGATGTGTGTGGGCTTTGGTTGATGATGATCTTGCACAAGCGCTTGTCGCTACCACCGAACCAAAAGCTAAGCCATGGCTCTTTACACTTATGGAATCCCTTTCACATGACCAGTTTGTACTGCTAGCGGTCACGCTATGGGCAATATGGACGGCCCGCAGGAAGGCAATCTGATAACCCACAAGTATAGGGGATCGCAACAGCTTTCGAGGGTAGAGTATTCAACCCAAATTTATTGATTCGACACAAGGGGAGCCAAAGAATATTCTCAAGTATTAGCAGCTGAGTTGTCAATTCAACCACACCTGGAAACTTAGTATCTGCAGCAAAGTGTTTAGTAGAAAAGTAATATGATAGTGGTGGTAGCAGCAACAAAGTAAAGACAGCAAAAGTAATGTTTTTGGTATTTTGTAGTGATTGTAACAGTAGCAGCGGGGAAGTAAATAAGTGTAAACCAGTATATGGAAAACTCGTAGGCACCAGATCAGTGATGGATAATTATGCCGGATGCGGTTCATCATGTAACAGTCATAACATAGGGTGACACAGAACTAGCTCCAATTCATCAATGTAATGTAGGCATGTATTCCGAATTTAGTCATACATGCTTATGGAAAAGAACTTGCATGAAATCTTTTGTCCTACCCTCCCGTGGCAGCGGGGTCCTATTGGAAACTAAGGGATATTAAGGCCTCCTTTTAATAGAGAACCGGAACAAAGCATTAGCACATAGTGAATACATGAACTCCTCAAACTATGGTCATCACCGGCAGTGGTCCCGATTATTGTCACTTCGGGGTTGCGGGATCATAACACATAGTAGGTGACTATAGACTTGCAAGATAGGATCAAGAACTCACATATATTCATGGAAACATAATAGGTTCAAATCTGAAATCATGGCACTCGGGCCCTAGTGACAAGCATTAAGCATAGCAAAGTCATAGCAACATCAATCTCAGAACATAATGGATACTAGGGATCAAACCCTAACAAAACTAACTCGATTACATGATAAATCTCATCCAACACATCACCGTCCAGCAAGCCTACAATGGAATTACTCATGCACGGCGGTGAGCATCATGAAATTGGTGATGGAGGATGGTTGATGATGACGATGGCGACGAATCCCCCTCTCCGGAGCCCCGAACGGACTCCAGATCAGCCCTCCCGAGAGGTTTTAGGGCTTGGCGGCGGCTCCGTATCGTAAAATGCGATGATTTCTTCTCTCTGATTTTTTTCTCTTCGAAAGCAAATATATAGAGTTCGAGTTGGCGTCGGAGGGCATCCAAGGGGCCCACGAGGTAGGGGGGCGCGCCCTAGAGGTGGGGGGTTGCCCCCACCCTCGTGGACAGGGTGTGGGCCCCCTGGCCTTCATCTTTGGTGAGGATTTTTTATTATTTTTCTAAGATGTTCCGTGGAGTTTCCGGTCATTCCAAGAATATTTGTTTTCTGCACATAAAACAACACCATGGCAATTCTGCTGAAAACAGCGTCAGTCCGGGTTAGTTGCATTCAAATCATACAAGTTAGAGTCCAAAACAAGGGCAAAAGTGTTTGGAAAAGTAGATACGACGGAAACGTATCAACTCCCCCAAGCTTAAACCCTTGCTTGTCCTCAAGCAATTCAGTTGACAAACTGAAAGAAAGAAAGAAAAACTTTTACAAACTCTGTTTGCTCTTGTTGTTGTAACTATGTCAAGCCAACATTCAAGTTTTCAGCATATATCATAAGTAACCACATTTGCAATAATTCTCAGGTCTCATGATTACTCATATCAATAGAATAATCAACTAGCAAGCCATAATAATAAATCTCGGATGACAACACTTTCTCAAAACAATCATAATATGATATAACAAGATGGTATCTCGCTAGCCCTTTCTGAGACCGCAAAACATAAATGCAGAGCACCTTTAAAGATCAAGGACTGACTAGACATTGTAATTCATGGTAAAAGAGATCCAATCATAGTCACACCCAATATATATTAATAGTGATGAATGCAAATGACAGCTGTGCTCTCCAGCTAGTGCTTTTTAATAAGAGGGTGATGACTCAACATAAAATTAAATGGATAGGCCCTTCGTAGAGGGAAGCAGGGATTTGTAGAGGTGCTAGAGCTCGGTTTTCAAATAGAGATAAATTGTATTTTGAGCGATATACTTTCATTGTCAACGTAACAACTAAGAGATGGCGATATCTTCCATGCTAAACACATTATAGGCGGTTCCCAAACAGAATGGTAAAGTTTATACTCCCCCTCCACCAACAAGCATCAATCCATGACTTGCTCGAAACAACGAGTGTCTCCAACATACATCAGGTCCCAGGGGGAGTTTTGTTTGCAATTAATTTTGATTTAGTTTGCATAAAGCATGGGACTGGGCATCCCGGTGACCAGCCATTTTCTCGTGAGTGAGGAGCGGAGTCCACTCCTCTTGAGAATAACCCGCCTAACACGGAAGATAAGGACAACCTTGGTTGATACATGAGCTATCCGAGCATACAAAACAGAATGTTTATTTGAAGGTTTAGAGTTTGGCACATACAAATTTACTTGGAACGGCAGGTAGATACCGCATATAGGAAGGTATGGTGGACTCATATGGAATAACTTTGGGGTTTAAAGGGATTGGATGCACAAGCAGTATTCCCGCTTAGTACAAGTGAAGGCTAGCAAAAGACTGGGAAGCGACCAACTAGAGAGCGACAACAGCCATGTACATGCATTAAAATTAATAAACATTGGATGCAAGCATGTGTAGGATATAATCCACCATGAACATAAATATCATGAAGGCTATGTTGATTTTGTTTCAACTACATGCGTGAACATGTGCCAAGTCAAGTCACTTAAATCATTCAGAGGAGGATACCACCCCATCATACCACATCATAATCATCGCAATAGCATGTTGGCACACAAGGTAAATCATTATAACTCATAGCTAATCAAGCATGGCACAAGCAACTATGATCTCTAATTGTCATTGCAAACATGTTTATTCATAATAAGCTGAATCAAGAACGAGGGACTCATCATATTTACAAAAACAAAAGAGGTCGAGTTCATACCAGCTTTCTCATCTCAGTCAACCCATCATATATCATCATAATTGCCTTTCACTTGCACGACCGAATGATGTGAATAATAATAAGAGTGCACGTGCATTGGACTAAGCTGGAATCTACGAGCATTCAATAAACAGGAGAAGACAAGTCAATATGGGCTCTTGGTTAAATCAACAATAATGCATATAAGAGCCACTTCAACAATTTAATTATGGTCTTCTCCTACTGACCCCCAAAGAAAGGAAAAGAAATAAAATTATTTACACGGGAAAGCTCCCAAAAAGCAAAAGAAGAACATGAAATATTTTTGGGTTTTCTTTTTAATTATTACTACTACAGCAGAAAAATAAACTACTACTATTTTTTTTGGTTTTTCTCATGGTTTAGCAAACACACGAGAAGAAAGTAGGAAAAAGAAAATAAACTAGCATGGATATTAGAGTGAAAGAGTATGAGCACCGACATCTAGCAATGAGTGTGTGTGAACATAAATGTAATGTCGATGAGAAATACGTACTCCCCAAGCTTAGGCTTTTGGCCTAAGTTGGTCTATTGCCAGGGATAGCCTGGCGGGTACCCATAGGTGTAGTTGGGGTCATACTGTGACGAAGAATAGTTGGGATCATACTGTGATGAAGAAGACTCTGACTGCCACTGGCTGCCAGTCATCTCTGGATCCCAAGAATAAACAGATTGTCGTGGAGGCTCATCTTATGGTTCCTATTCCAGGGCTGGTGCAGGATTCTTGTAAGCTTGGACGGCAGCCCATGTAACGAGGTAGGGTCCTACAAAATTAAACAAAGAAGGAGCAGGCAACGTAATAGTTTCAGGATAATGCTTATCAAAGTATAACTTATATTTGAGCTCTCCATTCCTGTCCTTAACAAGAAAATCATGGGCTATCATGCTCTTATAGTCTAGATAAGCATTAGGCAGCAATTTTTCTTCTTTCTCATAATGCCTAATAGCTATGTTAAAGTGTGCAGCAAGGTGAGAAGCATAAATGCCTCCAAAGATGGGGCCTTTAGTATGGTTTAGACTCAACCGCCTAGCGATAATTCCACCCATACTGACAGTGTTGTCACGATATAAACCATGGAACAGAATAATAATATCAGGAACACTAAGGTTCCCACAGTTCCCACGACCAATCAAGCATCGACTAGCAAATAAAGCAAAATAGCGTAACATAGGAAAATGTATGCTAGTGATTCTTGCATCAGAAACCTTCCTGGTTTTTCCCATAAAGATAAGGTTAATAAATGGTTCCAACTCTTTACGAGGTCGTTCCTCTAAGATACCAACAGGAGGTATGTTGCAGACTGCGCAAAATTCAGACAATGGCATTTTCTTCACAATGTCATATAAATGAAACTCTACTGAAGGAGGTGACTCTTTAGGGAAAAAGTAGAAGTTTTGCACAAAAGTATTTGTGAGTAAGAGATACTGTGGACGTTGGTCGCGGACGAAGTCGGTGAGGCCATCATTCTTAATCAATGAATAGAAATCCTCATAATTACTGGCCTCTCTCAAGAAATTATCAGAAGGCCATTCACACGGCCGGATCTCCGCGGTACGAGGCAAATTATATTTGGGCCTCTGAGCTTCTTCATTTTGTTTATCCTTTGAGCTTCGGCTCGATGAACCCCTCAGAAATCTCCTCATTATTTTTCTGAAATAATCTGAAATTTTTAGTAACTTCAAACAAAAGTGAACCAACTTCAATAAAACTGATAGCAACTACTCCTACAAGTGCCTAGAGCCTAAATCAAGCATTAGAACTACTTGGAACCATATAAATTTGACATGCAAGCTCAAGAACATGGTCACCTATGCATCACAAATTTGCAAAGAATAAAGCACTAGAACAAAAACTAATTGGACCAATGGAGGAGTCACATACCAAGGAACAATCTTGCCAAGCAGTTTTGCGAGAGGTGCTTTGAGCAAGGAGATCGAAAATCACAGCAAAAGTGGCTGGAACTCGTGCTTGAGTTGGTTTTTTGGGTTTGTGTGAGACAGAGGAAGAAGATGGGTGCTGGGATAAGTGGAGGAGGGCCACCATGGGCCCACAAGGTAGGGGGGCGCGCCCTAGAGGGGGGGTGCGCCCACCACCCTCATGGACAGGTGGCTTTTGCACAGTAAATCCTCAAATATTCCCGAAAAAATCATATTAAATTGGCATGTCATTCTGAGGACTCTTATTTTCGGGATATTTTTATATTGCACGGATAAGTCAGGAAACAGACAGAAAAATACTATTTTTACTTTATTTCTACTAATTAACAGAAATATAAAGAGGGTACAGAAGGTTGTGCTTCTAGTTTCATCCATCTCATGCTCATCAAAAAGAATCCACTAACAAGGTTGATCAAGTCTTGTTAACAAACTCATTCTGATAATCATGAAACCGGAGAAATTTCAAATAACACTAAGTTACGTCGACGGGGATATGCACATCCCCTATAATAAGTATATCATATTTCTTTTTGACAGTAGGGAGAGGAAATTCAAAACCTCCAATTATAATCAATGGAATTTTTCCAATGGAGTTGATACTATGAACTTGAGGTTGTTTCCTCGGAAAGTGTACCGTATGCTCATTACCATTAACATGAAAAGTGACATTGCCTTTGTTGCAATCAATAACAGCCCCTGCAGTATTAAGAAAAGGTCTTCCAAGAATAATAGACATACTATCATCCTCGGGAATATCAAGTATAACAAAGTCCGTTAAAATAGTAACGTTTGCAACCACAACAGGCACATCCTCACAAATACCGACAGGTATAGCAGTTGATTTATCAGCCATTTGCAAAGATATTTCGGTAGGTGTCGGCTTATTCAAGTCAAGTCTACGATATAAAGAGAGAGGCATAACACTAACACCGGCTCCAAGATCACATAAAGCAGTTTTAATATAATTTCTTTTAATGGAGCAAGGTATAGTAGGTACTCCGGGGTTTCCAAGTTTCTTTGGTATTCCACCCTTAAAAGTATAATTAGCAAGCATGGTGGAAATCTCAGCTTCCGGTATCTTTCTTTTATTAGTAATGATATCCTTCATATATTTAGCATAAGGATTTGTTTTGAGCACATCAGTTAATCACATACGCAAAAAGATAGGCCTAATCATTTCAGCAAAGCGCTCAAAATCCTCATCATCCTTTTTCTTGGATGGTTTTGGAGGGAAAGGCATGGGTTTCTGAACCCAAGGTTCCCTTTCTTTACCATGTTTCCTAGCAACAAAGTCTCTTTTATCATAACGTTGATTCTTTGATTGTGGGTTATCAAGATCAATAGCAGGTTCAATTTCTACATCATTGTCATTACTAAGTTGAGCATCATCATGAACATCATCATTAATATTTTCATTAGGTTCATGTTCATTACCGGATTGTGTTTCAGCATCAGACATAGAGATATCATTTGGATTATCAGGTGGTTCAGCAATACGTTCACCAGAAGTTTGCACAGTTCTATCATTTTTCTTCTTCTTTTTAGAAGAACTAGGGATATCAATATTATTTCTTTGAGAATCCTGCTCGAATCTCTTAGGGCGGCCTTCAGGATACAAAGGTTCCTGAGTCATTCTACCAGTTCTAGTAGCCACTCTAACAGCATAATCATTTTTCTTACTATTCATTTCATCAAGCACTTCTTTTTGAGCCTTAAGTACTTGTTCTACTTGAGTGGTAACCATAGAAGCATGTTTGCTAACAAGTTTAAGTTCACCTTTAATATTAGCCATATAATCACCCAAGCGTCTAATCATATAAGAATTTTCTTTTAATTGTCTACCAAAATAAGCATTGAAGTCGTCTTGCTTAAACATAAAGTTATCAAACTCATCCAAGCACTGACTAGCAATTTTAGTAGGAGGGACTTCAGCTTTATCATATCTATAGAGAGAATTTACCTTTACTACATGTGTCATGATATCGGGATCGGGAGGTTCTTCAGTAAATAAAGAATTGAGATCATATGTTTCTTCAACAGGCGGTATATTAAGACCATGTATTTCTTCAATAGGAGGTAAATTCTTAACATCTTCAGCTTTAATACCTTTTTCTTTCATAGATTTGTTTGCCTCTTGCATATCTTCGGGACTGAGAAATAGAACACCTCTCTTCTTCGAAGTTGGTTTAGGAATAGGCTCAGTAATTGGAGCAGGAGCTGGCTCAGGAGGTGCCCAATTATTTTTATTTGTCAACATATTATTCAATAGAATTTCAGCTTCATCCGGTGTTCTTTCCCTAAAAAGAGAACCAGCACAACTATCCAGGTAATCTCTGGAAGCATCGGTTAGTCCATTATAAAAGATATCAAGTATTTCGGGTTTCTTAAGAGGATGATCAGGCAAAGCATTAAGTAACTTGAGAAGCCTCCCCCAAGCTTGTGGGAGACTCTCTTCTTTAATTTGCACAAAGTTGTAGATTTCCCTCAAAGCAGCTTGTTTCTTATGAGCAGGGAAATATTTAGCAGAGAAGTAATAAATCATGTCCTGGGGACTACGCACACAACCAGGATCAAGAGAATTAAACCATATCTTAGCATCACCCTTTAATGAGAACGGAAATATTTTGAGTATATAAAAGTAACGCGATCTCTCATCATTAGTAAATAGGGCGGCTATATCATTTAACTTAGTACGCCACAACAGTTTCAGATTCATAGCCATAAAACGGATCAGATTCAACCAAAGTAATTATATCAGGATCAACAGAGAATTCATAATCCTTATCAGGAACACATATAGGTGAAGTAGCAAAAGCAGGGTCGGGTTTCATTTTATCTCTAAGTGATTCTTTGTTTCATTTAACTAATAACCTCTTAAGCTCATATCTATCCCTGCAAGCTAAAATAGCGGCAGAAGATTCCATATCAAAAAGATAGCCCTCAGGAATAACAGGCATATTTTCATCATCACTTTCATCATCATATTCAGATTCAATAATTTCTTTTTCTCTAGCCCTAGCAATTTGTTCATTAAGAAATTCACCAACGGGCACAGTAGTATCAGGCATAGAAGCAGTTTCATCATAAGTATCATGCATAGCAGAAGTGGCATCATCAATAACATGCGACATATCGGAACAAATAGCAGAAGCAGGTTTAGGTGTCGCTAGCTTACTCATAACAGAAGGTGAATCAAGTGCAGAGCTAGATGGCAGTTCCTTACCTCCCCTCGTAGTTGAGGGATAAATTGTTGTCTTAGCATCTTTCAAGTTCTTCATAGTGTCCGGCAGATATAAATCCCAAGTGACTCAAAGAATAGAGCTATGCTCCCCAGCAACGGCGCCAGAAATTTGTCTTGATAACCCACAAGTATAGGGGATCGCAACAGCTTTCGAGGGTAGAGTATTCAACCCAAATTTATTGATTCGACACAAGGGGAGCCAAAGAATATTCTCAAGTATTAGCAGCTGAGTTTTCAATTCAACCACACCTGGAAACTTAGTATCTACAACAAAGTGTTTAGTAGCAAAGTAATATGATAGTGGTGGTAGCAACAAAAAAAGTAAAGACAATAAAAGTAATGTTTTTAGTATTTTGTAGTGATTGTAATAGTAGAAATGGGAAAGTAAATAAGTGTAAACCAGTATATGGAAAACTCGTAGGCACCGGATCAGTGATGGATAATTATGCCGGATGCGGTTCATCATGTAACAGTCATAAGTCAGTGAAGATCCATATCTTGTGCGTTCTTTAGTATTTGCCTCCTTTCCAGAAGATATTCTTGTGCCCAGAGATGTGGTGTTCATGGAGTTTGCAGCCTGGGGTGGTGCCAGGGTATCTTGGACGGCGCCACTGTATATTCTGGGTGCCAATTTTGCTGAACAGATGCCTCAAGATGAAGACTGGATGCCCATCAATGGCAATCCTCATCCTCTGCCTGGAGTACCTTTTCCGGAGATGCCACCTTTTAATCTACCTCCATTCCCTGCTTTGGGGTGGAATGATGTGCCGCCTCCTCCGCCTGCTCCTGCACATAATGAGGTTCAAGAGGACAATTGGGGCATCTGGGACGAGCCTGCTGCGGAACCAGCTGTGGAAGATCAAGAATCCATGGTGTTGGCTGCCTCTGCACAACAAAGCTCTGCCCAGCCAAGCTCAGATGTGCAGCCTCAGGAGCCCCTGCAACTATTCTAATTGATGGATCTGAGTCTAAAAACCGAAATGATCTGGTGGACATTGCCCCGGACCTGGAAGATGCTAGCAATTGGGCAATTGTGGTTTATCAACCCCCAGTCATTGATGTTCAAGCCCTTGATCAACCTGCAATTCCCGTCCCTTTTGGCCCCCCTCTGCCCCCCGAAATGATATGGAGGCGATCTTTTGAGAATTTGCTGAATGCACCCGTGGTGTTTGACGTGCCCAAACCTTTGCTGCCTAAACCTATGTCGCCTGTCATTCTGCCAAAGAGAAGCTGGGACTTTGCTTTTCAGATTGATGATCTTCCTTTGCTGACGCGGAAAGAGCCCGAACCTGTTCGACCTGTGGCAAGAGCTCTCTTTGTGGATGACGCGGATAGGGCTACGCCGGATGTTGTCCCTTCTCCACCTGTGCGCGCAAGATCAAGGAGGCTTCGCAAAACTCTGGCGCCAACACCTCTGGTTGAAACATCTGTTCGTAGATGTACCAGAAGTTCGGCCCAGCGTGATGGGTTTAAGCCCACTTTCCATGAGCTGGTTTTGCAGCCCAAGAAGAAGAAGCCCAAGGCCAAGCCCATTTCTGCTGAGATACCCAGCGCTCCTGCATATGAAGATGTCCCTCCTCCCACTCCCATCAGTCATCTGCAAGCTATTGGCAAGGAGCTGGAAATTGACGCAGCTCTGCTTACTGAGGATGCACTTATGGTGGACCCTACTACTGCGGCCAACCAAGTCTCCAATGATTAGTGTGCTCCTCAAATGCTGGGTTTTGCAAGCCCCTAAATTTGCTTCCTGCATGTCTTTATTTTCTGAACTTTGGTTATGTAATAATGTTGGATCAGACCTTAATGTGGGTTTTGGACATATGGCATTGTGTGCCATGTGGTTTGGGGACTTATTTATGATCTTTATCTATGAATTATCAATGTAGAAACTGGAATGTCCTGTGCTGGAATGTCAGGGGTCTAAACTCTGAAACTAGGCAAAGAGCTGTCAGACAAAAGATCAACGAGAGTCATTGTGCAATTGCTTGTTTGCAAGAAACTAAATGTGCTTCTTTTGATTCCAGAACAATTAAAAGTTTTTTCCCTAAGAGATTTGATAGTTTTGCCTTTTCCCCTTCTTTGGGGGCCTCTGGTGGAATCATAGTTGTTTGGAATCCCTCTATTTTTTAGGGGACCTTATTGGAAATCCAACAATTTGCAGTGGTGATTGAATTTGTTTCCAGGCAAAATAATGAGAGGTGGACTCTTGTTGCTGTTTATGGTCCTTGTCAGGGGGAAGCTAGGGATAACTTTGTTAATTGGCTGTACCACCTGAATATTCCAGTGGATGAAAATTGGCTGCTTCTGGGGGACTTTAATTTCCTGCGTTCTGTCGATAACAGAAACTTGCCTGGTGGAGACCTGAATGACATGTTCATCTTTAATGAGATTATAGGGCACCTAGGCCTTTTGGAATTGCCCATCAAAGGAAGATCTTACACTTGGTCCAATATGCAAGATAATCCTCTCCTTGAGCAGCTAGACTGGTTTTTCACTTCTGTTGATTGGATATCTGACTATCCCATGACTGAGGTGCTGCCTCTGGCAAAAACTGCATCTGACCATGTGCCTTGTGTGGTTACAATTAAAACTTCTATTCCCAAGTCTAATATTTTTAGATTTGAGAATTTTTGGTTGGGGCTAGAGGGTTTTATGGATTGTGTTGACTCCTCATGGCAAAAACAATCCAGAAAGGGACACATTACTGCTAGAATAGCTGACAAATTCAAATCCCTGAGGATGTGTCTCAAGAGATGGCAGAAGAACATCTCCAAACTGAAAATTCTTGTCTGTAAATGTAATAAGGTTCTTCTGCTATTGGATGAGCTTGAGGAGCTCAGACCATTATACAGACATGAATCCAATTTTAGAAAAGTGGTCAAAAATCATGTGGAGAAGTTGCTCCACCTTCAATGTCTTTATTGGAAAAAAAGATGTACTATCAGATATATAAAAGTGGGTGGTGAAAACACCAAGTTCTTTCATGCTATGGCAACTGAGAGACATCAAAGGAATTCTATTGCCAGCTTAAAACTACCTGATGGCACTGTGGTGACTAACCACTCTCAAATGGAGGGCATTATATGGAATTGTTTTAAAAATAGAATGGGCTCTTCAAGGGGAATCAACATGGGCTTTGATCTCTCCTACTTAATTGTTCCAGTGGAGGGATTAGATATTCTTACAAAACCCTTTGAGAAGGAGGAAATGGACAAGATTGTCAAGCATATGCCAGTTGATAAAGCTCCAGGCCCAGATGGTTTTAATGGTCTTTTCTTCAAAAGGTGCTGGCACATTATCTCTCAAGATTTTTATGAACTGGCCCAGGCTTTCTATGATGGTTCTGCTCATCTGGAGAATATCAATGATTCATATATCACTCTAGTGCCTAAGAAGCCTTCACCTGAAGAGGTGGGAGACTTCAGGCCTATTTCTTTAACAAGAATGGGTCTTAAGTTCCTTTCCAAGATGGCAGCCAATAGGTTTCAAGAGGTCATAATGCAGTGTGTACACACGAATCAGTATGGGTTCATAAAAAGCAGAACTATTCATGACTGTATTGGGTGGACTTTTGAGTATTTGCACCAGTGTCATCAGTCCAAAAGGCCAATTGTCATACTTAAATTGGATTTTGAGAAGGCTTTTGATTCTCTTGAGCATGAGGCAATTGTCCAAATCTTGAGATATAAGGGCTTCAATGAAAAGTGGATTCTTTGGATGAAGCAGCTTTTGTCTACAGGTACCTCATCTGTTCTGCTTAATGGAGTTCCTGGCAGGAAATTCATATGTAAAAAGGGTGTTAGACAGGGTGATCCAGTCTCTCCCCTAATTTTTGTCCTAGCTGCTGACCTCCTGCAGACTGTAATTAATGAGATGTTCAGAAGGGGCATCCTTCATCTCCCAATACCCTGTCATGACCAAGACTATCCTGTGATTCAGTATGCTGATGATACTTTGATCATCTTGCCTGCTGACAAGGACCAACTAATTGCTCTGAAAGACATGCTCAAGGTTTTCTCTGTGTCTACTGGCCTTGATGTGAATTATCATAAATCATTTATCATTCCCATCAATGTAGGCACTGCTGTCATGACAGAATTAGCTGCTGCTTTTGGATGCCATTGGGAAAATGCCTTTTACCTACCTTAGGTTGCCAGTAGGTACTACTAGGCCCAAAATGGTGGACTTTATGCCTCTGGTGGACTGCATGGAGAGAAGAATGACAGCTAGCTCCTCTTTTTTAAATCAGGGGGAGAGATTGTAGTTTCTGAACTCTGCCTTGTCTTCTATGCCCATCTTCTTTCTTTGTAGTTTGGCTGTCCCTGCTGGCATTTTAAAGCAATTGGAGAGAATTCAGAGACAATGCCTCTGGAGGAAGAATAGGGGTGAGCCTGCCCCTTCTCTTGCTGCTTGGGACCTTATTTGCAGGCCAAAAAACAAGGGAGGCCTTGGTATTCTTAACTTGGGTGTGCAGAATATGGCTCTTCTGCTCAAGCATGCAAATAACTTCCTCAATAAAAAGGTCCCATGGGTGTCCTTAATTTGGGACTCATACTATCATGACAGAGTGCCCCAAGGAACTTCTGATTGTGGCTCTTTCTGGTGGAAGGATATATGCAAGGTCATGCAGAACTTTAGAGACTGTGCTTGGGTTCAGGTCAATGAAGAAGACACTGCCCTCATGTGGTCAGACAATTGGCGGCTTGATGATCAAGTCTCTAGTCTCCAATTCAGATTTCCTAGGCTTTTTTCTTATGTTAAGGACCCCTGGATTACTGTTAAAGAGTTTTTGGACTCTCAGGACATGTATCAGCACTTCCATCTTCCTTTGTCCAGTCAGGCCTTTGATGATCTGATCACTCTTCAATCTTTGTTGGAGAGCCATGATAGAGTAACTGGATCCAAGGATATTTGGTTTTGGAGTGGCACTGCCAAGGGATATTCTCCAAAGCTGTTTTACTCACATGCTTTTGCATCACAGTCCTTCAACCCCTTGACAGCTTGGATCTGGAAATCCTCTTGCACAATGAAAATAAAAGTTTTTGCTTGGATGCTTATTATGGATAGGCTGAATTCCAAGGATATGGTTGAAAGGAGGCATTGGCATTTGGAGGATGGAGTAAATTTTGTTCTTTGCCCTTTGCAGACTAGGGAAACAAGAGATCATTTGTTCTTCAATTGCAATTTTAGTGTCAGAGTTTGGAACTATTTGCAAATTGACTGGTCTTCAGGTGGCTCTATGGCTGAGCTAGTTATCAATGCTAACAGGAGCTTCAGGAAACCTTTCTTCACTGAAGTGGTCTTTATAGCTTGCTGGAATATCTGGATTGTCAGAAATGCTAAGGTCTTCAGACATGAGAGAGCTGGATTTAATAAATGGAGAAGAGCATTCATCCATGATATTGCTTTAATGCAATATAGGGTTAAGCCTGCTTATAAGGATGATCTCCTTAGATGGATCTCATTTCTGCCACCTTGAGGCTTGTATTTTCAACTTCTCACTTACCTAGAGTAGCTTGATTACCCCTTGTAATCCCCCTATGTTCTTGTACTTGTTCTCCCTATTAATAAAGTTTTGATATGCTGTGGGGGTTTTCCCCTACAATTCCCAGTCAAAAAAAACATAGGGTGACACAGAACTAGCTCCAATTCATCAATGTAATGTAGGCATGTATTCCGAATATAGTCATACGTGCTTATGGAAAAGAACTTGCATGACATCTTTTGTCCTACCCTCCAATGGCAGCGGGGTCCTATTGGAAACTAAGGGATATTAAGGCCTCCTTTTAATAGAGAACCGGAACAAAGCATTAGCACATAGTGAATACATGAACTCCTCAAACTATGGTCATCACCGGGAGTGGTCCCGATTATTGTCACTTCGGGGTTGCCGGATCATAACACATAGTAGGTGACTATAGACTTGCAAGATAGGATCAAGAACTCACATATATTCATGGAAACATAATAGGTTCAGATCTGAAATCATGGCACTCGGGCCCTAGTGACAAGCATTAAGCATAGCAAAGTCATAGCAACATCAATCTCAGAACATAATGGATACCAGGGATCAAACCCTAACAAAACTAACTCGATTACATGATAAATCTCATCCAACCCATCACCGTCCAGCAATCCTACGATGGAATTACTCACGCACGGCGGTGAGCATCATGAAATTGGTGATGGTGGATGGTTGATGATGACGACGGTGACGAATCCCCCTCTCCGGAGCCCCGAACGGACTCCAGATCAGCCCTCCCGGGAGGTTTTAGGGCTTGGCGGCGGATCCGTATCGTAGAATGTGATGATTTCTTCTCTCTAATTTTTTTATCTCCGAAAGCAAATATATAGAGTTTGAGTTGGCGTCGGAGGGCATCCAGGGGGCCCACGAGGTAGGGGCGCCCCCACCCTCGTGGACAGGGTGTGGGCCCCCTGGTCTTCATCTTTGGCGAGGATTTTTTATTATTTTTTCTAAGATGTTCCATGGAGTTTCAGGTCATTTTGAGAATATTTGTTTTCTGCACATAAAACAACACCATGGCAATTCTGCTGAAAACAGCGTTAGTCCGGGTTAGTTCCATTCAAATCATACAATTAGAGTCCAAAACAAGGGCAAAAGTGTTTGGAAAAGTAGATACGACGGAGACGTATCACAATCCACGAAGGGATTTTTCAAACACCACATGCCACCACTGACTTTGTCAGAAGATTCATAGCGGAGCTCGAGGTGCTGGAAAACAGAACGGAATCCACAGCAAGAGGAAGACAGCCTGCTCAGATCAGGCCGCGAGCTCCACCTGCGGGATGGTTCAAAATTCATGTTGATGCCGGTGTTAGAACTGGGAGGGGAGGATTGTTGGGGAATGTAGTAATTTCAGAAAATTTCCTACGCACACGTAGGATCATGGTGATGCATAGCAAAGAGGGGAGAGTGTAGTCTACGTACCCTCGTAGACCGTTTGCGGAAGCGTTATATCAACGCGGTTGATGTAGTCGTACGTCTTCACGATCCGACCGATCAAAGTACCGAAAGCACGGCACCTCCGAGTTCAGCACACGTTCGGCTCGGTGACGTCCTCGCCTTCTCGATCCAGCAAGAGGGGCGAAGTAGTAGATGAGTTCCGGTAGCACAACGGTGTGGTGAAGAACAATCTCCGCAGGGCTTCGCCTAAGCACTACGAAAACTATGACGGATGATAAACTAGAGGGGACGGGGTTGCCGGCACACGGCTTGGTGTTTCTTGATGTGTCTTGGGTGCTAGCCCTACCCCTCTATTTATATGTTGAGCCTTGGGGTCGAAACTTGGACTAAAAGCCTCCACAAAGTCGGTTTCACCCGAAAGGCAAGAGTCCTTCTCGGACTCCAGGGCCAGACGCCAGGGTTCCCAGCGTCTGGACCCAGACGCCAGGGACCCTGGCATCTGGCCCCTAGACTCCGCAAAACTTCCTTTTGCGCTTTCCAAAAACCTTGTGGGCTTTCCCCTTTGGCCCAAATAAAGTGTTCTCGTACCCAAACATTTCGGGAAACATCCGGAACCCCTTCCGGTGAATTCCGGAACCTTTCCGGTGACCAAACACTATTATCCCATATATCAAACTTTATCTCCGAACCATTCCGGAGTTCCTCGTCATGTCCATGATCTCATCCCGGACTCCGAACAACATTCGGTCACCAACATACATAACTCATATAGTACTATATCGTCAACGAACGTTAAGCGTGCGGACCCTACGAGTTCCAGAACTATGTAGACATGACCGAGACACCTCTCTGGTCAATAACCAATAGCAGGACCTGGATGCCCATATTGGCTCCTACATATTCTACGAAGATCTTTATCGGTCAGACCGCATAACAACATACGTTGTTCCCTTTGTCATCGGTATGTTACTTGCCCGAGATTCGATCGTCGGTATCTCAATACCTAGTTCAATCTCGTTACCGGCAAGTATCTTTACTCGTTCCGTAATACATCATCCCGCAACTAATTCATTAGTTGCAATGCTTATAGTGATGTGCATTACCGAGTGGGCCCAGAGATACCTCTCTGACAATCGGAGTGACAAATCATAATCTCGAAATACGCCAACCCAACAAGTACCTTCGGAGACACCTGTAGAGCACCTTTATAATCACCCAGTTATGTTGTGACGTTTGGTGGCACACAAAGTGTTTCTCCGGTAAACGGGTGTTGCATAATATCATAGTCATAGGAACATGTATAAGTCATGAAGAAAGCAATAGCAACAAACTAAACGATCAAGTGCTAAGCTAACGGAATGGGTCAAGTCAATCACATCATTCTCCTAATGATGTGATCCCATTAATCAAATGACAACTCATGTCTATGGTTAGGAAACTTAACCATCTTTGATCAACGAGCTAGTCAAGTAGAGGCATACTAGTGACACTCTGTTTGTCTATGTATTCACACATGTATTATGTTTCCAGTTAATACAATTCTAGCATGAATAATAAACATTTATCAAGAAATATGGAAATAAATAATAACTTCATTATTGCCTCTAGGGCATATTTCTTCAGTCTCCCACTTGCACTAGAGTCAATAATCTAGATCACATCGCCATGTGATTTAACATCAATAGTTCACATCTTTATGTGGTTAACACCCATAGTTCACATCGATATGTGACCAACACCCGGGTTTACTAGAGTCAGTAATCTAGTTCACATCGCTATGTGATTAACACCCAAAGAGTACTAAGGTGTGATCATGTTTTGCTTGTTAGATAATTTTAGTCAACGGGTTTGTCACATTCAAATCCGTAAGTATTTTGCAAATTTCTATGTCTACAATGCTCTGCACGGAGCTACTCTAGCTAATAGCTCCCACTTTCAATATGTATCCAGGTTGAGACTCAGAGTCATCTGGAGCAGTGTCAAAACTTGCAGCGAAGTAACCCTTTTACGATGAACCTTTTGTCACCTCCATAATCGAGAAACATATCCTTATTATAATTTTGACCGCTGTCCAGTGATCTACTCCTAGATCACTATTGTACTCCCTTGCCAAACTCAGTGTAGGGTATACAATAGATCTGGCACACAGCATGGCATACTTTATAGAACCTATGGTTGAGGCATAGGGAATGACTTTCATTCTCTTTCTATCTTCTGCCGTGGTCGGGCTTTGAGTCATACTCAATTTCACACCTTGTAACACAGGAAAGAACTCTTTCTTTGACTGTTCCATTTTGAACTACTTCAAAATCATGTCAAGGTATGTACTCATTGAAAAAACTTATCAAGCGTCTTGATCTATCTTTATAGATCTTGATGCTCAATATGTAAGCAATTTCACTGAGGTCTTCCTTTCAAAAACTCCTTTCAAACACTCCTTTATGCTTTGCAGAATAATTCTACATTATCTCCAATCAACAATATGTCATTCACATATACTTATCAGAAATGTTGCAGTGCTCCCACTCACTTTCTTGTAAATACAGGCTTCACCGCAAGTCTGTATAAAAGTATATGCTTTGATCAACTTATCAAAGCATATATTCCAACTCCGAGATGCTTGCAGCAGTCCATAGATGGATCACTGGAGCTTGCATATTTTGTCAACACCTTTAGGATTGACAAAACTTTCTTGTTGCATCATATACAACTCTTCTTTAATAAATTCATTAAGAAATGTAGTTTTGTTTATCCATTTGCCAGATTTCATAAAATGTGGCAATTGCTAACATGATTCGGACAAACTTAAGCATAGATACGAGTGAGAAACTCTCATCGTAGTCAACACCTTGAACTTGTCGAAAATCTTTTGCGACAATTCTAGCTTTGTAGATAGTAACACTACTATCAGCGTCTGCCTTCCTCTTGAAGATCCATTTAATCTCAATGGCTCGCCGATCTTTGGGCAAGTCAATCAAAGTCCATACTTTGTTCTTATACATGGATCTCATCTCAGATTTCATGGCTTCAAGCCATTTTGCGGAATCTGGGCTCATCATCGCTTCCTCATAGTTCGTAGGTTCGTCATGGTCAAGTAACATGACCTCCAGAACAGGATTACCGTACCACTCTAGTGCGGATCTCACTCTGGTTTACCTACGAGGTTCGGTAGTAACTTGATCTGAAGTTACATGATCATCATCATTAGCTTCCTCACTAATTGGTGTAGGAGTCACAAGAACAGATTTCTGTGATGAACTACTTTCCAACAAGGGAGCAGGTACAGTTACCTCATCAAGTTCTGCTTCCCTCCCACTCACTTCTTTCGAGAGAAACTCCTTCTCTAGAAAGGATCCATTCTTAGCAATGAATATCTTGCCCTCGGATCTGTGATAGAAGGTGTACCCAATAGTCTCCTTTGGGTATCCTATGAAGACACATTTCTCCGATTTGGGTTCGAGCTTATCAGGTTGAAGCTTTTTCACATAAGCATCACAGCCCCAAACTTTAAGAAACGACAACTTTGGTTTCTTGCCAAACCATAGTTCATAAGGCGTCGTCTCAACGGATTTCGATGGTGCCCTATTTAACGTGAATGTAGCTGTCTCTAATGCATAACCCCAAAACGATAGTGGTAAATCGGTAAGAGACATCATAGATCGCACCATATCTTATAAAGTACGGTTACGACGTTCGGACACACCATTACACTGTGGTGTTCGAGGTGGCGTGAGTAGTGAAACTATTTCACATTGTTTTAACTGAAGGCCAAGCTCGTAACTCAAATATTTTACTTCTGCGATCATATCGTAGAAACTTTTATTTTTGTTACAATGATTCTCCACTTCACTCTGAAATTCTTTGAACTTCTAGAATGTTTCAGACTTGTGTTTCATCAGGTAGATATACTCATATCTGCTCAAATCATCTGTGAAGATCAGAAAATAATGATACCTGCCGCGAGCCTCAATATTCATCGGACCACATACATCAGTATGTATGATTTCCAACAAATCTGTTGCTCGCTCCATTGTTCCGGAGAACGGAGTCTTAGTCATCTTGCCCATGAGGCATGGTTCGCAAGCATCAACTGATTCATAATCAAGTGATTCCAAAAACCCATCAGCATGGATTTTCTTCATGCGCTTTACACCAATATGACCTAAACGGCAGTGCCACAAATAAGTTGCACTATCATTATTAACTTTGCATCTTTTGGCTTCAATATTATGAAAATGTGTATTACCACGACCGAGATCCAACAAACCATTTTTATTGGGTGTATGACCATAGAAGGTTTTATTCATGTAAACAGAACAACAATTATTCTCTAACTTACATGAATAACTGTATTGCAATAAACATGATCCAATCATATCCATGCTCAACGCAAACACTAAATAACATTTATTTTAGGTTTAACACTAATCTCGAAAGTATAGGGAGTGTGCGATGATGATCATATCAATCTTGGAACCATTTCCAATACACATCGTCACTTCACCCTTAACTAGTCTTTGTTCATTCTGCAACTCCCGTTTCAAGTTACTATTCTTAGCAACTGAACTAGTATCAAATACTGAGGGGTTGTTATAAACACGAGTAAAGTACACATCAATAACATGTATATCAAATATACCTATGTTCACTTTGCCATCCTTCTTATCCGCCAATTACTTGGGGTAGTGCCGCTTCCAGTGACCAGTCCCTTTGTAGTAGAAGCACTCAGTTTCAAGCTTAGGTCCAGACTTGGGTTTTTTTTCACTTGAGCAGCAACTTGCTTGCTGTTCTTCTTGAAGTTTCCCTTTCTTCCCTTTGTCCCTTTACTTGAAACTAGTGGTTTTTTTACCATCAACACTTGATGCTTTTCTTGATTTCTACCTTCATCGATTTCAGCATCACGAAGAGCTTGGGAATCATTTCCGTTATCCCTTGCATATTATAGTTCATCACGAAGTTTTACTAACTTGGTGATGGTGACTAGAGAATTATGTCAATCACTATTTTATCTGTAAGATTAACTCCCACTTGATTCAAGCTATTGTAGTACCCGGACAATCTAAGCACATGCTCACTGCTTGAGCTATTCTCCTCCATCTTTTAGCTATAGAACTTGTTGGAGACTTCATATCTCTCAACTCGGGTATTTGCTTGAAATATTAACTTCAACTCCTGGAACATCTCATATGGTCCATGACGTTTAGAACGTCTTTGAAGTCCCGATTCTAAGCCTTTTAAGCATGGTGCACTAAACTATCAAGTAGTCATCATATTGAGCTAGCCAAACGTTCATAACATCTGCATCTGCTCCTGCAATAGGTTTGTCACCTAGCGGTGCATCAAGGACATAATTCTTCTGTGCAGCAATGAGGATAAACCTCAGATCAGGATCCAATCTGCATCATTGCTACTAACATCTTTCAACTTAGTTTTCTCAAGGAACATATCAAAAATAAAACAGGGGAGCTAAACGCGAATTATTGATCTACAACATAGATATGCTAATACTACCAGGACTAAGTACATGATAAATTTAAGTTCAATTAATCATATTACTTAAGAACTCCCACTTAGATATACATCCCTCTAATCCTCTAAGTGATCACGTGATCCAAATCAACTAAACCATAACCGATCATCACGTGAAATGGAGTAGCTTCAATGGTGAACATCACTATGTTGATCATATCTACTATATGATTCATGCTCGACCTTTCGGTCTTAGTGTTCCGAGGTCATATCTGCATATGCTAGGTTCGTCAAGTTTAACCTGAGTATTCTGCGTGTGCAAAACTGGCTTGCACCCGTTGTAGATGGACGTAGAGCTTATCACACCCGATCATCACGTGGTGTCTGGGCACAACGAACTTTGGCAATGGTGCATACTCAGGGAGAACACTTTTATCTTGAAATTTAGTGAGAGATCATCTTATAATGCTATCGTCAATCAAAGCAAGATAAGATGCATAAAAGATAAACATCACATGCAATCAATATAAGTGATATGATATGGCCATCATCATCTTGTGCTTGTGATCTCCATCTCCGAAGCACCGTCATGATCACCATCGTCACCGGCGAGACACCTTGATCTCCATCGTAGCATCGTTGTCGTCTTGCCAATCTTATGCTTCTACGACTATCGCTATCGCTTAGTGATGAAGTAAAGCATTACAGGGCGATTGCATTGCATACAATAAAGCGACAACCATATGGCTCCTGCCAGTTGGCGATAACTCGGTTACAAAACATGATCATCTCATACAATAAAATTTAGCATCATGTCTTGACCATATCACATCACAACATGCCCTGCAAAAACAAGTTAGACGTCCTCTACTTTGTTGTTGCAAGTTTTACGTGGTTGCTACTGGGCTTAGCAAGAACCGTTCTTACCTACGCATCAAAACCACAATGATAGTTCGTCAAGTTGGTGTTATTTTAACCTTCGCAAGGACCGGGCGTAGCCACACTCGGTTCAACTAAAGTTGGAGAAACTGACACCCGCCAGCCACCTGTGTGCAAAGCACATTGGTAGAACCAGTCTCGCGTAAGCGTACGCGTAATGTTGGTCCGAGCCGCTTCATCCAACAATACCGCCCAACCAAAGTATGACATATTGGTAAGCAGTATGACTTATATCGTCCACAACTCACTTGTGTTCTACTCGTGCATATGACATCTACGCATAAAACCTGGCTCGGATGACACTGTTGGGGAACGTAGTAATTTCAAAAAAATTCCTACGCACACGCAGGATCATGGTGATGCATAGCAACGAGAGGGGAGAGTGTAGTCTACGTACCCTCGTAGACGGTTCACGGAAGCGTTATATCAACGCGGTTGATGTAGTCGTACGTCTTCACGATCCGACCGATCCAAGTACCGAAAGCACGACACCTCCGAGTTCTGCACACGTTCGGCTCTGTGACGTCCTCGCCTTCTCGATCCAGCAAGAGGGGCGAAGTAGTAGATGAGTTCCGGCAGCACGACGGCGTGGTGACGGTGTTGGTGATGAAC
Organism: Triticum urartu; assembly: GCF_003073215.2. NCBI lineage: Eukaryota > Viridiplantae > Streptophyta > Magnoliopsida > Poales > Poaceae > Triticum > Triticum urartu. The sequence continues at coordinate 236,726,949 of NC_053024.1, forward strand.
AATTTCCGCAGGGCTTCGCCTAAGCACTACGAAAACTACGACGGAGGATAAACAAGAGGGGACGGGGTTGCCGGCACACGGCTTGGTGTTTCTTGATTTGTCTTGGGTGCTAGCCCTACCCCTCTATTTATATGTTGAGCCTTGGGGTTGAAACTTGGAGTAAAAGCCTCCACAAAGTCAGTTTCACCCGAAAGGCAAGAGTCCTTCTCGGACTCCAGGGCCAGACGCTAGGGTTCCTGGCGTCTGGACCCAGATGCCAGGGACCCTGGCGTCTGGCCCCTGGACTCCGCAAAACTTCCTTTTGCGCTTTCCAAAAACCTTGTGGGCTTTCCCCTTTGGCCCAAATAAAGTGTTCTCGTACCCAAACATTTCGGGAAACATCCGGAACCCCTTCAGGTGAATTCCGGAACCCTTCCGGTGACCAAACACTATTATCCCATATATCAAACTTTATCTCCGGACCATTCCGGAGTTCCTCGTCATGTCCGTGATCTCATCCCGGACTCCGAACAACATTCAGTCACCAACATACATAACTCATATAGTACTATATCGTCAACGAACGTTAAGCGTGCGGACCCTACGGGTTCGAGAACTATGTAGACATGACCGAGACACCTCTCTGGTCAATAGCCAATAGCGGGACCTGGATGCCCATATTTGCTCCTACATATTCTACGAAGATCTTTATCTGTCAGACCGCATAACAACATACGTTGTTCCCTTTGTCATATGTATGTTACTTGCCCGAGATTCGATCGTCGGTATCTCAATACCTAGTTTAATCTCGTTATCGACAAGTCTCTTTACTCGTTCCGTAATACATCATCCCACAACTAACTCATTAGTTGCAATGCTTGCAAGGCTTATAGTGATGTGCATTACCGAGTGGGCCCAGAGATACCTCTCCGACAATCGGAGTGACAAAATCCTAATCTCGAAATACGCTAACCCAACAAGTACCTTCGGAGACACCTGTAGAGCACCTTTATAATCACCCAGTTATGTTGTGACGTTTGGTGGCACACAAAGTGTTCCTCCGGTAAACGGAAGTTGCATAATCTCATAGTCATAGGAACATGTATAAGTCATGAAGAAAACAATAGCAACAAACTAAACGATCAAGTGCTAAGTTAACGGAATGGGTCAAGTCAATCACATCATTATCCTAATGATGTGATCCCGTTAATCAAATGACAACTCTTGTATATGGTTAGGAAACTTAACCATCTTTGGTCAACGAGCTAGTCAAGTAGAGGCATACTAGTGACACTCTGTTTGTCTATGTATTCACACATGTATTATGTTTCCGGTTAATACAATTCTAGCATGAATAATAAACATTTATCATGAAATAAGGAAATAAATAATAACTTTATTATTGCCTCTAGGGCATATTTCCTCCAAGGATCAGCTGCCGCGATTTGTAGGGATCAGCATGGCAACTACCTGGGGAGCTCAGCGCTGGTCATTCCGGAGCTCAGCGCCACATCTGGTTAGGCCAACCCCAGGCTCCGACTTGTATCCCACGCGTTGTGGACTTTGATGAATAAATTGGCTTCACCCCTCAAAAAAAACTTGAGTGACCCAAGGCAGTTTTTTTCTTCCTTTTTTTGTTTTCCATTGTTTCTTTTCTTTTTCTTTTTCTTTTGTTTATTTTGTTTCCTTTTCCGGTTTTGTTTCTTATTTTGGTTATTATTCTACAATTTTTGTATACATCAACATTTTTTTCAAATACGCGTCTAACATTTCTTCTTCATTTTTTGTTTTCCTTTTGTTTTTTCTGTTTTTTGTTTTTGTTTTCACTCTACATTTTGTATATGTCAAAAAATTAAATAAGTGATCAACATTTTTTGTATATACGTTCAACATTGTCCGAACGCTTATTCAACATTTCATAAATACTTTTCAATATTTTAATACTTATCAACATTTTTCTTTCAAATACATGTTCAACAGTTTTTTAATACTCATTCAACATTTTTTATAATTATTCAACATTTTCAAATACTTGTTCAATATTTTTCAAATACTTGTTCAGCAATTTTTAATATTTATTCAGCATTTTGTAAATACATGCTCAACATTTTATAATATTAGTTTAATTTTTTTAATAATTATGCAACATTTTATCAAATGTGTTTTTTGAAGAGTGTTTTTTTGTAATATATACATTTAGAATATTATGAAGTACAAAAAAGTAAAAAAAGCAAAAAATGAAAACAAAAAACATGAAAAAGAAACAAAAACACATGCTGGTGCGCATGGGCCGGCCCAAGTGGCAGTTCCCCTTCAGCGAGGGGTTCACTCGCTCCGCGGCGACTATTCGTCGCATTAAGCGAGTCTCTAGTTTCTTTTTGAGACAAAGCGAGTCGCTAGTGAACTCTGGCTGAAGGTCTGAGGTAATTGGGCTGGCCCGTCTGCGCACTCTAAAATAAAAGGAGAGAGAGGAAGAGTCCGATGGTTCCTATTTGACGCTCGCGTGCGTCGAGGAGACGTCGCTTCACTGAAGCGCGGGAGTAGCTGCGCGAGATGGGCCGGCCCACTTCGCTAGTTAATGCAGTCCCAGGCAAACCGGTTTTGGGAACCTTCTAGAAGGTTCCCTAAACCGGTTTCTTTTTTTTTTCTCTTTTGCCGGTTTTCTGTTCTTCCTGTTTCTTTATTCTTTTCTTCTTCAGTTTATTTATTCTGTTTCTTTTTCTTTTTTACTCCTCTTCTTATTTTATCCTTTTTCGTTTTTATTTTCGTCCATTGTTTCAAAAAAATTTGAAATTTCGTATTTTCTTCATGATTTCATAAAAAAAATTATGTTTTTAAATTTTGTTCACAATTCAAAATTTGTTCAACGTACATTACAGAAATGTTCAATGTATTTTTAAAATTTTGTTTGGTGTATATCATAAAAATGTTCAGTATGTATTTAAAATTGTTCAGCGTATAATGCAAAAAGGTTTAATGTATATTTAAAAAATTGTTCATCTTTTTGGATTTTCAAATTTTTTTTTCAACTTTCTAATGATTATTCATGTTTGAAAAGTTTGTTCAAATTTCAAAAAATGTTCATGGTTTGAAAAAGGGTTTCGCGTTTGTCAAATAGGATTTGACAAAGAGGAAAGGGAGAACCAGGATCGATCCCTGGCCACAAAGGATACCAGACGACGCAGATACCATTCATGCTGAAAATGAGGGGCGCGGCCTTCTTTATGCCATTTGAGACAGTTTTCTTTCTTTTTCTTAGTCTCACATATTTTTTTACTTCTTTTCTATTTTCTTTGGTTTTCCTTATTCTCCTTTTTCTTTCTTTTATTTTGATTCTTTTTTCTTTTTTCCTTCTCCATTTTTTCATTCTTTTTGCTTTTTGTTTCTTTGTTCTTTTTTTCTTTTTTTCTCTTATTAGTTTTGTTTGTTTTTGGTTATTATTCTACATTTTGTATATATGTCAACAATATTTTTCAAACACACGTCTAACATAACTGGGTGATCATAAAGATGCTCTACAGGTATGTCCGAAGGTGTCGGTTGAGTTGGCGTGAATCAAGATTGGGATTTGTCACTCCGCATATCGAAGAGGTAACTCTAGGCCCTCTCGGTAATACATCATCACAAGAAGCTTGCAAGCAAAGTATCTAAGGAGTTAGTTACGAGATGATGTATTATGGAATGAGAAAAAAGATTTGCCAGTAGTGAGATTGAACTAGGTATGGAGATACCGACGATCGAATCTCGGGTAAGTAACATACCGACAGGCAAAGCGAATTACGTATGTTGTCATAAAGGTTTGACCGATAAAGATCTTCATAGAATATGTAGGAACCAATATGGGCATCCAGTTCCCGCTATTGGTTATTGACCAGAGAGGCGTCTCGATCATGTCTACGTCATTCTTGAACCCGTAGGGTCCGCACACTTAACATTCATTGACGATATAGTATTATATGAGTTATGTATGTTGGTGACCAAATGCTGTTCGGAGTCCGGGATGATATCACGCACATGATGAGGAGCTCCGAAATGCTCTGGAGGTAAATATTGATATATAGGATGATAGTATTTGGTCTCCGGAAGGGTTCCGGAATACACTGGATAATTACCGGATCACTGGAAGTTGTTCCGGAAGGCCACGGGAATATTTTTTATATATGTCAACAATATTTTCCAAATACACATCTAACATTTCTTCTCCATTGTTTTGTTTTTCCTTTAGTTTTTTCCTTATGTTTGTTCCACTTTACATTTTTGTATATGTCAAAATAAATAAATAAGTGAGCAACATTTTTTATACACGTTCAACATTGTCCGAACGCATATTGAATATTTTAATAAATACTTGTTCAACATTTTAATACTTATTCAACAATTTTTCAAATACATGTTCAAGATTTTTCAAGTACTTATTCAGTATTTTCAAGTACTTGCTCAACATTTTTAATACTTATTCAACATTTTAATACTTATTCAACAATTTTCAATAAAATGTTCAACAATTTTTAAATACCCATTCAACATTTTTAATACTTATTCAACATTTTCAGATACTGGTTCAACATTTTTAGTACTTATTCAACATTTTAAAATACTTGTTCAATAATTTTTAATACTTATTCAACACTTTTCAAATACTTGTTCAAATATTGATATATAGGATGATAGTATTTGGTCTCCGGAAGGGTTCCGGAATACACTGGATAATTACTGGATCACTGGAAGTTGTTCCGGAAGGCCACGAGAATACTTTTTCAAATATTTGTTCAACATTTTAATAAATACTTTTTCAACATTTAAATACTTATTCAACACTTTTTAAAAACATGTTCAACATTTTTCAAATACTCATTCAACATTTTTTAGTACTTATTCAGTATTTTCAAGTACTTGCTCAACATTTTTAGTACTTATTCAACATTTTAAAATACTTGTTCAATAATTTTTAATACTTATTCAACACTTTTCAAATACTTGTTCAACATTTGGAACGCTTACTCAACATTTTCAAATACTTGTTCCACATTTTTTAAGTACTTGTTCAACATTTGGTAATACTTATTCAACATTTTTTCAAATACTTGTTCAACATTTTACAAATGTGTATTTGAAGAGTGTTTTCTGTATATATATGTAGAATATTTTAAAGTATAACAAAAGACCAAAAATAAAGCAAAAAATTAGAACAAACGACAGAAAAAACAGGCTGTAGCCTCCGGCGCTGCTCGGCCGGCCTATGTGGGGGTACCCAGACGCGAGGCTTCCCCTGTGATCGCTTAAAGCGATAAATTAGGATCGAACCCGGGTCACACACAGCGGTGACTCGGGATTCTTGCCACGGCGCTGGCGGTGTATTCACGTTAGGATAACACATGTGATCTTCTTGAACATCTGGTTTTTTATTTTCTCCTTTTTCTCCTTTTTGTTTCTTTTTTAATTTCTTCTCGGTTTTCTTTTTTCTTCTCCAGTTTTTGTTGGTTTCCTCTTTTCTTCTCCATTTTTTATTTTTGTTTTGTTTTTTGCTTTGCACTCTACATTTTCGTATATGGCAATTTTTTAATAAGTGATCAATATTTTTTGTATACATGTTCAACATTGTCCGAACGCTTATTCAACTTTTCTAAATACTTTTTCAATATTTTTTAAGTACTTGTTCAACATCTATAGTGACATGGCGTAAACAACATATCCTTATGGTCATCTGTTGCATCGCCCATCCAGCTCCTAAACCACCGCCCGAGTTCATGATTTGTAACAATACCTTCAGGAAATGTTGCTGGTATACTCCTCCTCTCCGCCAGGTCCCTCCAGAATGCCATTGAGTGGGGGTAGCTCCAGAACCGGTGAACTAGAGTCTCCTCCCTCCCACAAGTTGTACAGAATATACCCACCTTAATACGCCATCGGTGTAGCTCCGACCTAGTGGCCAGGCCATTACATAGCCTCCAAGTATGGATTTTCACCTTATTTGGTACATGGGTGCTCCACAAAGCAAGCCAATTCTTGTGGGTATTTACGGGGGACGAATCCTCCGGCCGTCCACCTTTCGCTCTTCTGATATTCATGGCTAAGTGATAAGCAGACCGTACTGTGAACTCGCCATCTTTAGTATAGTTCCAGGCCAAGAAATCATGTACTTCATTTCCTCCCACCAAAATTTGCTTGATGTCAGCAGCATCATCTGTAGTAAACATGGCGTCAACCCAGCGCAAAACTTTTACGAACAATTGTACCCGCGCTATTTCTTGCACACACATTTAAAAAAACATGATTCTTATTCATTTTTTTCATTTATTCAAAAACAATCACGAATGAGGAAAAAGTTCATTTATTCAAAAAAACACGAATTAGAAAAAAGTCCATTTATTTTAAAAAGTTCACGATTTTGAAAAAGGTTCATCATTTTTAAAAAAAGTTCATCTGTCTTCAAAAAAACTCCCCAGATTTGAAAACAATGTTCATCGACTTTGAAAAAAGTTCATCAAACTTTGAAAAATAATTCATCGAACTTGAAAAACAGTTCATCAAACTTGACAAAAAGTTTATCAATTTGAAAAGAAGTTCATCGATTTGAAAAAGTTCATCGATGTTGAAAATTGTTCACCAATTTGAAAAAAAGTTCATCGATTTGAAATTTCAATACATGGTTTCTATACACATTTAACTTTCTCAAATACTAGTTTAGCATATTTTTTAAACATGGTCAACATTTTTTCTATACACACTTATTTTTTTAAGTATAAGTTTAGCATTTTTTGAATACATTGTCTTGTTTATTTGTTTGCTTGTAGTTAGTGCATTTCTTTTTTCGCGGTTTGCTAGTGGCTGCAATAACCTATTTTTTAAAAACTAGGCAATAACCATGGGCCTCCCACGGGCCGTGGAAACAATGGGCCTTCTAAGGGTCGTATAAACAATGGGCCTTCTACGGGCCATCACATCAATGGGCCTTCTAAGGGCCGAATGATCGATCGACCAAACATGGGCCAATAACAGACCGCATAATGGGCCGTAAGTGGGCTAGATTTGGAATCATCCGTTCATGGGCCGACCATAACGGGCCCTCGTTAATCACCCGTATTTGATGACGCTATTAAAACGGCCCAACGGATTAACGGGCCGATTGTAACCACGGGCTGAATTTGGCCCACAAGCAAAAAAGGCCAGAAATGGGCCGTAAGTAACCGAATGCTTGAAATAAGCCCAAGAATAAATGGGCCCTGAGAAGGCCTAAAGATAACACGGGTTGGAAATGGCCCAATGGAATAATGGGCCGTTAATGGGTATAAAGCGATACACTGTTCATTGCGGGCCAGATTCACCACGGGCTGTTAATGGGCCAAGAGTTACAAATGGCCTTGTATGGGCCGAAAGACATCATGGGCCATACATGGGCCGAATGTTACAACGGGCTGGAATCATATTGGACGGCCTAGATGAAGCTATTGGGCTTAATTCTGATAGGCCATAACGGGCTGTGAGTTAGCGGGACGTAAATGAGCTATATACGAACAGGATGTTAACAGGCTTTCCGTGGGCTAGCCCGTTACCTTTTGACCAAGTCAAACGGGCCGGCCTTTTAACCGGAATGGGCCTCTGTTGGGCTGTGCCACGTGTCGACCTATCATAGGCGCCTCTTGTCCAATGAATGGATGACATCTGTCCCAACATTGAGCCAACACGTGTTTCCTTCGGCCAATGATAATTTTACATGTGGAAAATCCTCATTGGTCCGGGCTGTTAACAGGTTATCGGATCCAAAACCGGACCCGATAGCTTAACGACGAACCATTACGGTGGATGCCACATGTCGGTCACCCTTGACGAAAGCACTTCTATGACGCGCGATTTATCGTCATGGAAGTGGACACTTCTGTGATGATAATTTTGGTAATGTCATGGAACACTTCTACGACAGCACAGGTATGACTATCTTGATTCTGTCATAAAATCGTCATGGATGTACATGCATGACAGAAAACGTGACCTACTGTGACAAACACGTATCATCACGGAAGTGTATTTTTTTGTAGTGTTAGTCACATGGCGATGTGAATTATGGGTGTTAATCACATGTCGATGTGAACTAGATTATTGGCTCTAGTGCAAGTGGGAGACTTATGGAAATATGCCCTAGAGGCAATAATAAAGTTGTTATTATTATATTTCCTTATTCATGATAAAGGTTTATTATTCGTGCTAGAATTGTATTGACCGGAAACTTAAATACATGTGTGAATATATAAACAAATACAGTGTCCCCAGTGAGCCTCTACTAGACTAGCTCGTTGATAAAAGATGGTTAAGATTTCCTAAACATAGACATGAGTTATCATTTGATAACGGGATCACATCATTAGGAGAATGATGTGATGGACAAGACCCAACCGTTAGCATATGATCGTTCAGTTTATTGCTACTGCTTTCTTAATGTCAAATACATGTTTCTTCGACCATGAGATCATGTAACTCCAGGATAACGAAGGAATACCTTGTGTGCTATCAAATGTCACAACATAACTAGGTGATCATAAAGATGCTCTACAGGTATGCCCGAAGGTGTCGGTTGAGTTGGCGTGAATCAAGATTGGGATTTGTCACTCCGTATATCAGAGAGGTATCTCTAGGCCCTCTCGGTAATACGTCATCACAAGAAGCTTGCAATCAAAGTTATTAAGGAGTTAGTTACGAGATGATGTATTACGTAATGAGAAAAGAGACTTGCTAGTAACGATATTGAACTAGGTATGGAGATACCGACGATCGAATCTCGGGCAAGTAACATACCGACAGACAAAGCGAATTACGTATGTTGTCATAAAGGTTTGACCAATAAAGATCTTCATAGAATATGTAGGAACCAATATGGGCATCCATGTCCTGCTATTGGTTATTGAACAGAGAGGCGTCTCGGTCATATCTACGTCATTCTTGAACCCGTAGGGTCCGCACGCTTAACATTCATTGACGATATAGTATTATATGAGTTATGTATGTTGGTGACCGAATGTTGTTCGGAGTCCCGGATGATATCACACACATGACGAGGAGCTCCGAAATGCTCTAGAGGTAAAGATTGATATATAGGATAATAGTATTTGGTCTCCGGAAGGGTTCTGGAATACATCGGATAATTATCGGATCATTGGAAGGGGTTCCGGAAGGCCACGAGAAGTTATTGGGCCAAGGGGTAAAGCCCATGAGGCTTTAGGTTGGTGCACAAAGAAGTTGTATGGAAGGCAGGGGCTAGACGCTAGCGTTCATGGCGTCTACCCCTGGGTTAGACGCCGGGGTCCGTGGCGTCTATGTAAACGCCGGGGACCGTGGCGTTTAGCCCTGGAGTCCAAGAAGGACTCTTCCTTGCGTTCCAAACCAACTTTGGGTAGGCCCTCTCTCCAAGTTACGACCCTAGGGCTCAACATATATATATATATATATATATATATATATATATATATATATATAATATAGAGGGGCAGGGCTAGCACCTGGAATACATCAAGATTCACCAAGTTGTGTGCCGGCAACCCCGCCCCTTCTAGTTTATCCTCCGTCATAGTTTCCGTTGTGCTTGGCGAAGCCCTACTGAGATTCTTCTTCACCACCATCGTCACCACGCCATCGTGCTGCCGGAACTCATCTACTACTTCACCTATCTTGCTGGATCGAGAAGGCAAGGACGTCATCGAGCTGAACGTGTGTTGAACATGGAGGTGCCGTACGTTCGGTACTTGATCGGGACGGATCATGAAGGTGTACGACTACATCAACTGTGTTGCTAAACGCTCCCTCTTAGCAATCTTCAAGGGCATGAAGATTCTCTCCCCCTCTCGTAGCTATAAATCTCCATGGATAGATCTTTTGTGTGTGTAGATTTTTTTCCCATGCAACGTTCCCCAAGAATATATTCTAATGCTATTTCTCTCAAGGCACTTTTTGATCCAAACATTCTACTTTGAAGCTTCTTTAAGCCTCAACATATTCTATCGTTATAGTATCCATAATATCACGTTTTGAAGTAATTCAAAACTATTATTCCAGTGTAGCCCGATAGTCATCTAAAACTGTCATGAAGATGTTCTCTTTGTACAACAATCTCTTAATCTCCTCTATAGACAAAACATGTCCTTTTGTCCTTTCGAGGTACTTAATAATTTTAACAGCCATGAAGATGTTTTGTTCGTACAACAATCTCTTCATCTCCTCGATAGAAAAAACATGTCCTTTTGTCCTTCTGAGGTACTTAGTAATTTTATTAGCTGCTCAGTGATCCATCCCAAGATTACTGCTACTACTACTTAATACATAAGGAACTCTTACCTTTGCACATATCACGGTTCTTTATGATGGATTCAACTAACAGTGTATTTTGAACTCCAATCATCTACGTAAGCTCATCAACTGTCCTATGACATTGATTTGCTTAGTATTACACCATGTGACAATTGGGAAGAAATTCTTTCACCATTCTCCGTTTTCAAACTTCTCTGAAACCTTGTCAATGCACATATCAGGTTTTAGCACAATTGGATATATAGATTTATCTTCATAGAACTTGATGTCCAATAAGCTATTTTACCTAAGTGTTTCATCAAAATACCCCTTTTGATGAAGCCTTTTATTATGCTAGGAAACTATATTATTTCCAACAATATGCCATCCACATATCAGATTTTAGAAATGTCATACGACTCCCACTAAATTTCACAAGTCTCAACATTCTAATGAAGTTAAAACTTATTTAACCATTTCATCAAAATGTTAATTCCAGCTCCTTTTGATGCCTGCTTCAAACTATAGACTTAAGCTTATAATCTTTTACCAATGTAATTGCTATAATTATATGTACAGACTTTTATATTGCATTTGGTGAAAATGATTCATATAATCATTTCTCACACCCTCGCAAAATTATTTTGCAACTAACCTTGCTATATGGACAATATAAATACCATTAGTGTCTATTCCATGAATAATCAATCAAGTTCCAAACTTGATGAAATTCATTTTGGATTATTTAGCTTTGAGTCATCCTTATGAGCTGGGTGCTGCCATCATTTCCCCGTAGTGCGCAGGTTTATCTTCCACTAAGATGAACTTCTTCTTTCGTACGCAGTTTTACGGCGTTAACTCTGAGTTTTTACAGCTAGTGTAATAACCATTTTCTTGGATCATTTGCCTAGAAAATTCTCAGAAAATATTCTGTTTAGTTCTGTTTATATCCACCGAAGATTCTGTAATCTTGTTAGGCAGTATTGTCCTCCCACGTACTCCTTTAGCGAGAAGCTCTTCTTGAGAAGGTATCCATTTTCTGCGACACACTCTTTTGTCTCCGAACTTCTGTAAGAGGGATAATCTACGGGATAGTATTCGTGTAGATTGTTTACTCCATAACTCATATGGTGTAGTTATGCCACACATTTAGGCAGTGCTTCATTTTAGTGTATATATTGTCGTTTGCATGCATAACCCCATAATAATTACAAGTGGATCGGTAAATTATGAAACAACTCATAATCATTTATTGGCTAAACTCATGACTTTGATAACTGTTTATCTTCTGTCATGATGATCCTTAACTTCATTCTAAATTCCTTTTGAACACTTCAAACATTTTAGATCTCCAAGTAAATCTTATCTACTCAAATCATTAGTGAATTTTATGAAGTACTAGCAAGATGCCCATGCGGTGCACGGAACATCAAGATGCATTTATATGAGTAGTTTATCTTGTGAGAGAAAAGGATGAAGGAGGGAAGGCCTTATTTGCAAATGTGGAGAGGGGTGTGGGTATATTTTTGCAAAATTGCCATAGTTTCCTTCATATCCGTCAGATATAAATCGGACGACCTATATTGCATGATGGCAGGCACACCATCATCACCAACTCTGTTTTTATGAGAGTATAGATAAATATTGACCGCGCCCTGGTATGATCACTAAATTATATACATTACCACGTATTATTCCAATGATTTACCCTTCTAATCAAAACAATTTTGAGCAATATACATTAGTCATTTGATTCATCGAGGTTTTCTTGTATGTGTCAAATGATTCGATAATTAGGAGACTCTAATACTTCATCTCAATGAAGTTCCTATACAATTCTTTCGATATGACCAACATTGCGGTGCCACAATTAAGTAGTTTATCAGTCTTCTTAAGACGTTTAGCATTAGTGTTATAAATATTCTTCAAGATCCATAGTGAATAAACCACTAACAAAATAGAGGTAAATCCAAAATATATATTCTCATAATAACTTTGAACAACCATTGTTTAAAACATATAAGAATATCTATCGCATAACCCAAAATATAATGTCTTACATAATTTATGATCAAAATAACTATTATTTGGTTCTAGCATAACCTTGAAGATAAACTAAATACATGGCTTTGACGGCTTGAGCAGTGATCCCATCACCATTCCCAACTTGCATCACGACTTCATTCCTTCTCAACTTGCGAGCTTTCTATAGTCCATGTGGCGGTTTGCAAATAAAAGAAACTGATCAGTATCAAATGCTCTTGACTTACAGAATTTAACAAGTAGTATAACATTAACTTTGTATAACTTTTATATCTTTACTAGAAGAACCGTTCTTCTTCTTATCCACCAAGTATTTCTTGCAGTTGCACTTCCAGTGTCCCTTCTGCTTGTAGTAGAAACATTCAGTCTCCTTAGTAGCTCCGCCCTTGTTTATCTTCTGTGACACAATCTTACCGGCTGCTAGAGATTTCTTCTTGGACTTTCCCTTCTTGAAACTGGCGGTCTTATTGACCGTCAACACTTGTTTGTTCTTGTACATTCCAGCCTCTGCAGTCTTGAGCATAGAGAACAACTCGTTTGCGCTTTTCTCCATCCCATTCATGTTGTAGTTCATGATAAAACCATCGTAAGATGGTGGAGTGAAGCAAGCACAATATCTGTATCGAGAGTTGGAGGAATTCCAAAATCCAAAGTAGCAAGCCTATCAACATAGCCATCCAGCTTCACTATATTCTCACTCATTGAGGAACCTTCTGCCATCTTGCATTCAATCAAGGCCTTGGTTATTTCAAAACATACAATCCTTGCCTGCTTCTTGTACAAAGCATATAGTGACCCAACTATAAATTGAGTACTTGATCATTCTAAACGCTTATGTAGTTTAGGATCCATGCAAGACAACACGAGGCACTAGACTGGCTCATAATCATCATTACAAGCAGTAAAAGCATCTACAACTTCTTGTGGTCACTACTACAGGATGCTGCTAACGCGACAGTACAATTAGAGACCCTTCGGCAGAACTGTGTGCGGTTCATTAATCACAAAAGGTGATGTAAAAAAACTGTCAAAAAAGATACGAAATGTTTGCGATGGCGGAGATCAAAGATGATTTAGATTATAATTGCATGTGCGATGCGTGGCATACAGTTGATCCATACAAACTGTTTGCGATGAGCCAAAACAACAGAAACGGACAGCCATATCAAGGTGTGTGTGTGATATACGGCATACCGTTCACTCGGATGAACTGTTTGTGATTAGGGAACGCAACATAAACAGTCAACCAGATCAAGGTGTGTGCGATATACGACATACAGTTCATTCAGATGAACCGTTTTCAATTAGGCAACACAACATAAACGGTCAGCCAGATCAAGGTGTGTGCGATAGATGGCATATACTTTACATGGATGAACTGTTTGCCATTAGCCAAAAGAATACAAATGATTTGTTTAAACAAGATGTGTGTGGTACGCGCCAAATAGGCCATTCAGATGAACTGTTTGCGATGAGAAAACATAACACAAACGATTACTATAGTTATTTCGCGTACGATTAGTAAGTTACACATACATTTCCTTATGTTAACACGTGTGTGATAACGCGTGACACCGCATACGGTTGTGTGCTCCACTTAATCTTCCTGCGTTCCAGCGAACGCTTCTCGCGCTCTAGTGAACGCTTCTCGCACTCCAGTGAACGCTTCTCGCACTCCACAAGGGTGAATTGTAAAATCCCCAATCCTCTAGCCAGTTGCTAGCTATAAATAACCACAACAATGGCCGGTGGTGGTGACTCGCTACTGATCCACTTGCTAGCTAGTTACCCACACATACCAGCATACCCCCATCGGCCAATGACAGGATGGAGTTGCGTGTGGCACCTTGGCTCAGAGAAACCGGAACGCCCCATATTCCAGCCCAGAGATCGAGGTGAAGTCTTCTGGAATACGTCACTGCTTAGTACAGAACAAACCAGCTCTCTATTACAACACGAATATGAATACAAGGGTTCTGATATTACAAAGAATAACATCGTCACGACGACACTACGCCAACCACACTTTCTCTATACAAGTAGCATAACAACTCGAAGCAGTGGAACAACTACTGGCAGCGGAACAATGAACGACGATGATGGACTCCAATCCGCAGGGACTCTGGCTGGAACATTTATCCTAGCTCGCACGAATGGAAACCACGACAAACAATCAAGCAATCACGGCATGACCTGCAAACTGGCATGACACGCCACGTCAGTACATTGAATGTACTTGCAAGCTCACAATAACCAGAAGCATTCAAGATAAACAATAGCATGGCAATTGTAGGTTAAGCAGGAATTATCATGAGATCATCAGGATAACATGGCATGAACAACATGAACATAATACTGCTAGAACAATATGAACATGGCATGTACATATAAACATGATGACACTATCATGCAACATGATGACACTATATGCACCACTTATTCTGCTCGGGTTACTTCGTAACCATCACATGCATCACTTACCAACCTCGGACATTACACGATCATCTCAGGATAGAATCAAGCTTGGTATGAACAATACCGTAGTAATCATTAAATGACCCCAAGGAGCTTGATCTTTACCCACGATTCTCGCACAACATCACGAATATCCAACAACTCGGTATCCTCAATACCAAGGTGATCATCTCATGATCACGAATGGAACCACTCTTGGTTCAACGGGTTAGCTCGTAACCAAACGGTGATCATTCCGGCGATCACAACCATGACCAACACTTGGTCTCAAACGGTGATCTTTCCAGCGATCACAACCAACTTATCTCATCCACGAACAGGGGTTGTTATTAAACACATTATTATTATTATTATTGTTGACTCATAGTGTGACCGACACGAACTGGGCCCTTATCCACGGGCACGGATACTGATAGATTTAATATACACTCTGTAGAGGTTAGTACACTGTACCCACACCACGGAACCCATGGCCTCGCCCTCCCATTCGGGAGGACCAACGGCGTTCCAACAAAACCGTCCTACTACCATGACACTCTCCTGACCACTCCGACCAACTCCCCTCTGGGCCAGGTCATGGGTGGCCCCGTGCCTACCAAAGGCACCAACGGCCACCATCGTGGCAAAACGGTCCCAAACAGGGACAAAAGCGCTTGTCATCCAACTATGGGCACACAAGGTTATGTATGCTTACTGGGCCAGGGTACCGCACGCGCATAACCTTCCCTCGTTGGAGGCACCGGTGAGAGGCACGGCAATAGACCTAGTTAGGACCTTCCCATAAAGGTAAGCATGGTTGCACTGGTCAGCTCGATATGGTGGCACCATAACTCAGCCAACAGTTGTTCAAGTTCAATTTAATCCGGTTAAACTTGAATGCAATATGCTGAGCCATGATAAAATAACATGATGCAATTACAATGCATGAGCATGATATCAACATAATCATGAGGGTACAACATAACTATCCACCATATCAACAATTAATCATATTCAACTGAGCATGGCATAC
The DNA here is from genome assembly GCF_003073215.2 of Triticum urartu. NCBI lineage: Eukaryota > Viridiplantae > Streptophyta > Magnoliopsida > Poales > Poaceae > Triticum > Triticum urartu. The sequence continues at coordinate 236,742,733 of NC_053024.1, forward strand.
AGACTAGCATGAACATCACAAGTACATACTTCTCAGAAACATAGCATGACCACTAGCATCAACAATAAATATCATGCAAGAACATATCAACAATGCCATCATGCAAGCATTTAACCAACTGGATGCAATGGAACATGCATAACAACGGTACTCGGGACAGATGGCAGTCGTGCACCAAAGACCATTACCAACATCAACATGTAATACTAGCAAGCATAAGCATATGAAAGGAATACCGTCAACTAGCAGGGCATGATAACCAGGTGCATAACAACATAGCAAGAAAGTAAGCACTAACCCAGAAGCAATACCGAAACAACGATAACCATATTTTAAACAAGCAAACATTTAATAGATATTCAAGTTGAAAACCATGGCTACTACATGACTATCATTCAAGTGGGTATTGTGGCTTGCCTGGGGATGAAGAATGCTCCGCGGAGTAGTGCGGTGAAGCCGCGGAAAGACTCGCCGGAAAAGGTTCTCTCTCGGAGGGGCTGATTTGGGGCAAGGGCAAAAAGGTCATTTTCACAGTGTCAAACCATACTGAAAATGAAACCAACAGAACGGGCTCGACGAAACAAAGACGTGGGCTTTGGATTTACCTCAAACGGAGTTGCGAGCAAAGAGTTATATCCCGGCGAAGTTCAGGGACCGATCTATAAAAGAATCTCTACAAACAGGCCCCTGAGCTGAAAAATAGAAAACGTATTCTCAGAAAATACACCTCCAGAACGGAGAAAGCGCTTTTAAGGCCGAAGTGGAAACAGAATACGCCTTCTAGAGGTGAAAACGTACTCTGGAGGTTGACGCTTCCACATATCCACGCCATCAGAGGCGGGGCCAGGGCTTGGGGTCGCTGATGTGCGGGTCCCGCGGGGCGGGGCCCATCACTTATCCACGTCAGCACCGTGGTCAACGCCCTGTTAGGCTGACCGGTGGGCCTCATGGTGCTCTCTCTCTCCCCCGCTGGTCTCCTTCTTCCTCTCGACGAGCGCCCGCGAGCCAGAGGCAGGGGCGCGCTGCGGGCGGCCATTCCAGCGGCCTGAGCCGTCTCTGGCGACGCCCCACACACCGGCGAGATCGGGGAGAGGAGGCGCTCCTATCTGGACTACTCACGCCCGCCGAGATGCACTAGAGGGAACGCAACCTTGACTGCGGCAGACGGCGGCTATGGGGGTGAGAGGGCTCGGCGCTAAGGCCGCAGGGAGGAGGGGTGTAGGCGTGGGGTGGCTTCTAGGTGGCGGTGGGAGTCCTTTGGAGGTGGAAGAGTGGAGCGAGGGGGCTCGGCTCGCTCCAATTTAGGAGGTGGAGGCGGTGGCCATGGTGACAAAGAGAGGTGGGGAGGGGCTCTGGAGCTCGAGGGAGAGGCCGGGGAGGTTGCTGGAGGTGGTGTGAGGCTGGTGGTGAGGTCGAGCAGCTTTGAGGTAGGCTATATATAGGCAGGGCGAGGAGGGGAGGCCGTGGATGCGTGGCTGTGGCTCGGGTGCCGCCGCTTGCGTCCAGCCACGCTCTGGCGACGGCAGTGATCACGGGAAGGCGCAGGATCACGATGAGGGAGGTGAGTACGAGCAACAGTAGAGCACAGGGTAGGAGGGGCCGAGGGGCACAGAGGAGAAGCGGTCGAACGCCAGTAAAGCCTTGTCGGCTACAGCTCGCTCGTGGGCGCGCGACGACGAGCACCGACGGAGAAGCGGACAAAGGGGGAAATGGCTCCGGGAGGACAGTGACGACACGGGGAACACAGTTGATAGGCCCATGCTCGCTGAGACACCGAGTAGAGAAGGGGCCCGAGCAAGAAGACGTTCTGGGCACGACCAGTGTGTGCCAAAGCGGTGGTCACCACACGCACTGGTGCACACAGTGCCACACTGTTGCCCAAATGGTGTCTGGGGTTTAGTCCTTCCTGGGTAGGTTCCAACTGCGGTGGTAGCTCGGTTAAAGACTCCGTGGTGAAATGGTAAGTGAGCTCCGAAGTTTACTGCAGTAAACTTGGTTGTGAACTGCTGATCAACAGGAAGGAGATTGGGAGCAATGGAGTTGTCTGCGAGGTTTAGGGTAAGAAGGACTTTCATCCTGGTAACTTTGAGAAGATTAAGACCAAGATTTAATGTAGTTGCTTTACAACCATATAAACTAGTCCAGAAGCAAAAACAGGAAGAAGCACTCACATGGTGAGGCTACTGTCGGTGTCAAAACCGGCGGATCTTGGGTAGGGGGTCCCGAACTGTGCGTCTAAGGTTGACCGTAATAGGAGAAAGGGGAAACGATGTTTACCTAGGTTCGGGCCCTCTCTATGGAGGTAATACCCTACTTCCTGCTTGATTGATCTTGATGAATATGAGTGTTACAAGAGTTGATCTACCACGAGATCATAATAGCTAAACCCTAGAAGTCTAGCCTGTATGACTACGGTATTGAGTATATCCTATTTGGACTACACCCTCCGGTTTATATAGACACCATGGGGATCTAGGGTTACATAGAGTCGGTTACATAATATGGAATCTTCATAGTTGTTCGCCATGCTTGCCTTCCATGCCAAGGAGAGTCCCATCCAGACATGGGTACAATCTTCGGTCTTCGTATCTTCATAGCCCATCAGTCTGGCCCATAGATAACAGGCCGAACGCCCGAGGACCCCTTAGTCCAGGACTCCCTCAGTAGCCCCTGAACCAGGCTTCAATGACAAGGTATCCGGCGCGTAGTGCTGTCTTCGGCATTGCAAGGCGGGTTCCTCCTTCCGAACTCCAAAAAATAGTCTTCGGATGAAACAAACGTGTCCAGACCTGTAAAACACCCCGCACACAATCGTAGAGAGAATATAATAACACACGAGGCCCATGTGCCGACAACTTTAGTAATGTGACGTCATGCCTGTCCGGTTATAATTTCGAACCGTTTTCGCCCCACGTTTTGAGACACGGTTGTCATTGGCATGTCTTGTCAAAGCAGAGATCGTGTCCCCTTATCACGGGATTCTCATCATTTCGGGTGTTGGTAACCCAACCGTGCCGTTTACATAGCCCTTGGGAGCAGGCGAATTTTAAGGCGAATGGGGGATTATGTTCTACTACGGGATAGATTTCCACGATCTATCCCCGAACTCATTCCTCAATATCTCGGCATTCATCGTCGTGTGCGAGGCTTTCCTCCGCATCCACCCCCACTTTGGGTTATGGCTCAAAACCTTCAACGTGAAGCCCAAGGTGGTGGACGGATAGCACGCAGAGTGCGGGGGCACAATGGTGAGCAAGCTCACCAATGTTTCTTGGCCAAAAGGCACATTCGTGGAATCTGCCAAGGAATGGAAGAAGCTATGGTTCTACATCACCGAACCCCACGACGCCACCTAGGCCGCAGCTGCCGAATTCAACTTCGGTGCTCCCGTGCGGCTCACCTCTTGGGTCGAGAAGAGCCTAAACTGGTGTTCGTCGGATGAGCCGATTGCGCCGCAAACGCGCATCCAAAGCATGATCGATAGGGATATCAAGCTCGTCGACATAATCCAAGTGATGCTGGTGCGCCGGATCCTGCCTTGCCAGAGCCGAAGCTGTCCTCTATGGGACTTCAACCCGAAGAAACACCATACCTTGGTGAGGCTCTTCGAAATGACTCATGAAGATGCCTGGAAGTTGATTTTCAAGGGCAATGGGATACCGCCGGCCACCGATTCGGATTGTGGCCACGACATAAATCACCTCCCCAACGAGGTATGTTATTTTTAACACATCCCTTACTTGCTTGTTTCAAGGGTGATATATAATGCTTTCATTACCATTGCTTTTTCAGTACTGGTTGAAGCAGGCGAAGTAGACTCGGTGTCCGGCTCCCCTGCCCGAAGAGCCAGTCACTCCGCGTTTAGCGAAGATGCTGGAGCCGGCGCCTTACAAGGCACCAGAGAAGAAGGCCACAAGAAAGGCCAAGGGGGTCCGGAGTGGCCCCCGCCGCAAGGGCACTTCGGACGCGGCGTCCGAAGACAAGGCCCATTCCCCCGCCGAAGACAACACGGATGAGGAGGAGGAGGAGAGCGACTCTCCCCCCGACGGGGGGAGGAGGAAGAGGGCGGCCTCCACAACTCTGGAGGCGGAGGCACCCAAAAAGGGGAAGGGCTCCCTAACGGGTAACTCCGCATGGGACGTTGATGACAGTCCGGAGAGACGCCCCGCGCTAAACCTCGGGCTGCATCGTAAGTACTAACACCTTATCCGCCCATAAAGTCTCTCCTCCTTATTGTATTGAAACGATTGACAAATGTTATTGTAGTCCAGCCCACAACAGCTCCCAGCGATCCTCGTCAGGAGGCTCGCTGGATTCCAAGGCGATGGCCAGCGACTCCCTGCCGAACGCACACTCCCCCAAGACCAAGGAGGATGCGGAGGTGCTATACCGAGGGACTGTCTCCGGCGGGGGAGAGGCTCAGGAGGCGCCCGAAGGCGAAACCCCCATCGACGGACACCAAGGGGACTCAATCCCCAATGAGACTGGCGGGGAGGGCCGTACACAGTTCGGCCCTCAACCGGACTCAATTCCGGAGACCAAGGTGGCTCCGGAATTCAGCACACACCCTCCTTCGAAAGAGGGGGATGCCTGTTCTGCCGGTGATCCCTATCCAACCAGGGGCACCAGATAACCTGCTGGAGGCACTATAAGGCGCTACCATTATGGATGAGCACCGTGCCCTTATGGGCGTGGTAATTGAAAAGGTTCAGTCCGCCAAGAGCAGATTAACCGAAGCCTGCAGCAGCTTGCTGACAGGTTTTGAGGTAAGAGACGCCGAACAAGGAGAAAATCCTAGTGTAGACCAGTAGCCCCTGAGACACTGTCCGGTGTTCGTAAAGAAAAAGCCGGACAAAGGATCAATCTCGTTTTAACAGGAAACTAACTTAATTTTTCTGAAATGCAGGCGTCGTTGCTAGTCGCGGCCTAGCATACTACCGAAGTTTCTGGACTGAGGAGGAGGAGCTGGGCCAAGCGAAGAGGCAGCTCCAGGAGAAACAAGGTAAGCAATAACCTGTTATATATTCGAAAAGAAGAAAATTGTATGCGATGACCAAAATGCCATGATTTGTACAGAAACGACGATCGAGGTCGAGGCCCTAAGAAAGGCCCTGGCCGAAGCCGAGGGGAAGGCTGTCCAACAGCAAGCCGTCCGTAAAAAGCTCAAGGCTCGGGTCGGGGAGGTCCAGCAGGAGCTCCAAGACGTGGTGAAGAAGTGTGAAGCTTTGGAGCACGAGGCGTCGGCTCGAGAGGCCGAACTTACCAAGGATCGTCAGAGCTCAGAGGCCGCACGGAATGAGGCCCGAGACACTCTCCAGGAGATCCAGGAGGCGAAGAAGATCGCAGCGGGTAAGGCATTTAACATGCAAAGCAAGTATGTGGAGAGGAAATACCTTTTACTAACCCGTATTCGGAGTTGCCCATGGGCTTTTGTGGATCTGCCGCGCAGTGTATTCGATGCTGCGGAGTTCTTCTGAGCCAGGGAAGGGGATTCTTTGGAGAAGCTGTTCTGGTCGCAGTATGTTGTGCCAGAACATCCAGTGGCCTTTCCCGATCAACTGAAGCAATTGGTCGAGCTGCATAGGGTGGCCGAACTGGCGATGAAGGATTTCATAATCCAATTATGGCCGACCGAAGCTATACCTAGTAGTTATTTCAGCCTTGTGAAGCGGGTGGTGGAGGCTTGTCCGCGGCTAGACATCGTCAAGCGATCAGTCCGCATCGAGGGTGCCCGCATGGCCTTCACTCGTTGCAAGATGTGGTGGGCGAAGATGGATGCCGTCGAGGTGGCAAGGGGGCCGCCGGAGGGCAAGGAGCACCGCACACCCGAGCGATATTTTGCGGATGTCCTGGAGGTATCTCGACTTGTAGCAACGCAGTGCGGGCAGGACGTTATTCTCGAATGAATACATCCATGTTTTGCCTTGTATGAACAAATCCGCCTTGTAATATATAATTTTTATTATGTTTTGATTGTTTCCTCCTGTGCGGCCGTGTTGTATGAAATCTGAGGGTTAACCAGTCGTCGGCTTCATCCCTCGCGTAGGTAGTACGAAGGTGTTCGGGATGGGATCTAAACAATCTTGATCCAATTATATGATCCTTGAAGGAGTTGTTTAGCGCAACGAACCAGGCAACCAGACTATACGACTTGAACACCCTCACTTAGCCATAGGAGTTTTATAATAAAATATAGGCGCAGCCCCTGGTATACGAACCTGAGTGTTGTTAGCGTCTGATTGGGAAGTACCGATCCTTCGCGAAATGCGGAAAAATCTCCAACGATTTGCGACCTTTGAACAGCTGACCAGCTCTCGCCGCATCATGACAGTCAGTTTTCGGCTTTCTCTACTAAGGTGCTCATCTGGTTTAAACCAGGTCACAGTCACAGTAGTTCTCCCTTTACTACCGTAGCCGATGTAGCGGAACGTAGGGTAGCAATCACAAGAGCCGGGCAACCCAACTATTGACCAAAGACATGATTCGGAGCCAATGCATATATTGCTAAATTCGGGGTGCCAAACTATACTTATAGAAAGTGTTCGGACTTTTGTTGCCATAGTGTAAGGTGCTATGTACCAAAGTGTAGGGGTGCTACCTAATGGGGTTATCCACAGGGAATCTAAAAAAGAAAAGAGAGAAAGAAAACAGACAAGACGTAAAGGTGAAAAGCTGGGGGTCCTAAAGCTCCAACTACAAACTGTTTTCATTGTAATGTAATTAGTACGTCAAGGCGCATTGATACAAATAGTGCAAGAAGCAATAGGCTATTTAACATGCTGAAACCAGGGGAGAGCTGCATATGGGTCCTAGGAAATAGGTAGAGTTATCATTAACGGAATCACCTAAAAAGTTCCCCATATGTCCGCGCTTCTCATCATCTTGGTGTATTTATCCTACAAGAGGACCGATGACCAGACCCCCCGACGGGGCCTGTGGGATTGAGACCTGAAAGGAAAACAAGTAAAAGTGAAAGTATGTGTGTATCCGATGTCGGTTGAGCCATGCCATGGATCACAAGTTGTCTGTGCCTCCATCAATGCCCATGGAATTTTAAGTGCATAGTTATGTACGCGCGACACGAATGCCACCACTTGATCAGGACTGAGAGGGAGGCTGGATTGCTAGTCGAGCTCCTGACGAGCCGAGCTCTCCTGCTGCAGAGTAGTTCGGACCCTCTTAAGGATGTCCGCGGGCTCGTTAGCCGAATGAAGGGTCTACTTGAGAAGGCCGCTTTGTACTTCTGCTGCTAGGGCAGCTGTGTGCTCTTCTGTATGGAGAGAGCGTTCCGTATTGCCATTGACTGTTATAATGCCGTGTGGACCGGGCATCTTGAGCTTGAGATAAGCGTAGTGTGGCACTGCGTTGAATCAAGCAAACACAGTTCGTCCGAGCAGTGCATGATAGCCACTGCGGAATGGGACGATATCGAAGATTAATTCCTCACTTCGGAACTTCTCCGGAGATCCAAAGACAACCTCTAATGTGATTGAGCCCGTATAGCGAGCCTCTACACATGGTATGACTCCTTTAAAGGTAGTCCTTGTAGGCTTGATCCTTGATGGGTTAATGCCCATTTTCTGCGCTGTATCCTGATAGAGCAGATTGAGGATGCTACCACCATCCATAAGGACGCGAGTCAGGTGAAACCCATCAATTATTGGGTCTAAGACTAGTGCGGCTGAGCCCCCGTGACGGATACTGGTCGGGTGGTCCCGACGATCGAAAGTGATCGGGCACGATGACCATGGGTTGAATTTTGGGGAGACTGGCTCTATCGCGTAGACATCCCTAAGCGCACACTTGCGCTCCCTCTTGGGGATGTGGGTGGCATATATCATGTTCACCGTTTTGACCCGAGGGGGAAACTTCTTCTGTCCCCCTGTGTTCGGCTGCCGTGGCTCTTCATCATCGTCCTTGCTTTGCGATCCTTTTCCCTATTCTTGGCGTTTAATTTGCCGGCCTATTTGAAAACCCAACATTCTCTATTTGTATGATTAGGAGGCTTGCCGGGAGTTCCGTGAATCTGGCATGGACGATCAAGTATGTGGTCCAAGCTGGATGGGCCCGAATTGTTCTTTTGGAACGACTTCTTCCTCTGACCGGACTTAGAGCCATTGAATCCAGCGTTGACCGCCGTATCCTCGGTGTTGTCACCGCTATTTCGGCGCTTGTATCTATTGCGTCGAGACTTGTCTTTGTTATTTTTAACTTTAGGGGTGCCAGCGTCGCTTGCATTGTTTTTGCTACGGGCCAACCAACTGTCCTCGCCCGCACAAAAGCGGGTCATTAGTGCTGTGAGGGCCACCATGCATTTTGGCTTTTCTTGGCCGAGGTGGCGAGCGAGCCATTCGCCGCGGATACTATGTTTGAAAGCTGCTAGAGCTTCAGCTTCCGGACAGTCAACGATTTGGTTCTTTTTAGTTAGGAACCTTGTCCAGAATTTCCTGGCGGACTCTCCGGGCTGCTGGACTATATGGCTTAAGTCATCAGCGTCCGGAGGTCGAACATATGTACCTTGGAAGTTATCGAGGAAAGCCTCTTCCAAGTCCTCCCAATTGCCAATGGAATTGTCAGGCAGGCTGTTTAGCCAATGCCGAGCGGGCCCCTTGAGTTTGAGAGGGAGATATTTGATGGCGTGGAGGTCATCTCCGCGTGCCATATGGATGTGGAGAATGAAGTCTTCGATCCACACCACGGGGTCTGTCGTCCCATCGTATGATTCTATGCTCATGGGCTTAAATCCTTCGGGGAATTCGTGATCCAGGACCTCATCAGTGAAGCAGTGAGGGTGTGCGGGGCCTCTGTATCGGGCCGTATCGTGACGCAACTCTGATGAAGTCCGTCTGCGGTGTTCGGCCTGCGCATGACTGGGTTTGTCACGTCCGAATAGGTGGCCGTTGTCACGTGTCGAGGTGCGTCCTCACGATCCGTAGATTGATCTGGTAGGTCCTGCTTTATTGTTTAGGTTCTGCCGGAGGTCATATGTATGGCCGTGGGCGAATTTACCTTTGCATGAGTGACGAGGCGGGGCGGGATGGTGTTCAGCATGGGTTGCCGTTTTGTCCCGGCCACGCGGTGGCCGGTCAGCCGCATTGTATGATGGTGTTATATACTCCGGCGCCTCCTCATCGAACTAAGGTAGCAATTTATGCTTTGGGTAGCTTTTGGTTGGGCGCTTGAGGCCGCATTCTTCGGCTGCTAGGACATCAGTCCATTTATTATTGAGCAGATCCTGGTCAGCTTGAAGCTGCTGCTGCTTCTTTTTCAGGCTCCTTGCAGTGGCTATTAGCTGGCGCTTGAAGCGCTCCTGCTCAAGAGGTTCCTCGGGCACGATGAAATCCTCGGTTCCAAGGCTCACCTCATCCTCGGAGAGCGGAAGGTAATTGTCGTCCTCCGAATCTTTGTGTGTGGCCTGTTTAACAGGGCTAACCTGCGCATCTTCCCATTCGTCTTGTTCATTTGTTGTGTCGACGGGGTCTTCGTTGTCTTCAACACCTTCCTGAGTGTCATCTTCTCCTGTGCCAGCGTTGCTATCTTTACTGCGGCGTGACTTAGAGCGGCGCCGCTGATGCCGGCGCTTGGACTGTATTTTGGAAGGTTTATCCTCAACTGGGTCTTCCTTGTCGTCGCCGCTCTTTTCCTTTGGTGCATCCACCATATATACGTCATACAAGGAAGTGGCCATCCAGCGTCCGGTGAACGGCGGGTTCTGGTCTTCTTCTTTTCTGGCATCGTCGTCCATACCATCGGTGTCCTCGGAGTCGTAATCAAGTTCGTCGGTCAAATCCTCGACCGTGGCTATAAAGTGGGTGGCAGGTGGGAAGCAAAATTCTCCATCGTCAGCCCCTAATTCGAGCCGGATATAGTTCGGCTGAGAGTCCTTCGCTAAGGACAAACTTTTTAATGAGTTTAGCACATCGCCCAGAGGCGAGTGCTGGGAGATGTCTACAGCGCTGAATTCGAAGATTGATAAACGATCAAGCTCGGCGTCCGCGGGCTCGCGTGGTTCGGAACCTACAGCCAAAGACAAGTCCGGTGTTCCGGTGGCATAGGCATCGAGTGAGACTAGGTCCATGTGCGGCTCCAACGCCGTGGAATCTGCGGCCTCCGTGGTGGGGTTAATCCTCCCATCTTTGGATGGTGCGGCCTGCTCCAGCTCTAGGGCCAGAGCGGTTACAAGAGCGATCTCCTGGATGCGGCCCGATGACAGATTTAAGTCATGATCATCGGGGTGATCGGGAGCGGCTACCGCGGTATCGAATCCGGCGAAGATCAAGTCTCCACGGATGTCCGCGACGTAGTTCAAGCTCCCGAATCTGACCTGATGGCCAGGGGCGTAGCTTTCGATCTTCTCCAGATGGCCAAACGAGTTGGCCCACAGTGCGAAGCTGCCGAACAGAAAGATCTGTAATGGGAGGAAAGTTTCTTCGCAGACAGCGCCATTATTGATGATTGAAGGGGCCATCAAACCTTTCAGCGACAGCACAGAGGAACTCTCAATGAAAGCACCAATGTCGGTGTCAAAACCGGCGGATCTCGGGTAGGGGGTCCCAAACTGTACGTCTAAGGTTGATGGTAACCGGAGACAGGGGACACGATGTTTACCCAGGTTCGGGCCCTCTCTATGGAGGTAATACCCTACTTCCTGCTTGATTGATCTTGATGAATATGAGTGTTGCAAGAGATGATCTACCACGAGATCATAATAGCTAAACCCTAGAAGTCTAGCCTGTATGACTACGGTATTGAGTATATATTATTCGGACTACACCCTCCGGTTTATATAGACACCGGGGGGATCTAGGGTTACATAGAGTCAGTTACACAAGATGGAATCTTCATAGTTGTTCGCCAAGCTTGCCTTCCACACCAAGGAGAGTCCCATCCGGACACGGGTAGAGTCTTCGGTCTTCGTATCTTCATAGCCCATCAGTCCAGCCCATAGATAACAGGCAGGATGCCCGAGGACCCCTTAGTCCAGGACTCCCTGAGCTACTTGAGCTCAAATTTGGCAAGGCATTATGATTTGGTTATAGTAAGAAGCTGTAAAAATTTCATACCAATTGGATTCACCGAAATGATACTTCCTTCACAGCTATCTTCACTGACCAGAATCTTGCAATAATTCTAGAGAAATATTGGCTTGGTGAAATGGTGCCAAATTTGGTGGAGAGAAGCTATTTGGGTAGGAGAACAATCTGGTAATTTATCAGGATTTTTGAAGCAATATAAAGTGCACTTGCTTCACAACCTCAAAATATTGCCAGAATCAAAGATTTGGTCCTGTGCTCACATAGTTGATTGGATGGAGCTTAAACTTGGAGGTGTGTGCTAATATGAGTACATGAAGGAGTGTGCAAAATTTCAACTCATTTGGATAAACCTAGATAGCACTTCCTTCACAAAGTCTTCCCTCAGACAGGAACTTTGAAAAATCATTGAGGAAGTTTGGCTAGGCAAATAAAGTTGAATTTTGGCACAGGTCAATTATTTGGACAGGAAAATATGTCCAAAAAGTTTGGGATCAAATGGGCAAAGATAAATAGCACTTGCTTCACAATGTGCCATTTAGGACAGAAGAGGAAATGAATTTATTGAGCATGATGAGAGATATGGCCAATGAAATATTTTGCCATATTTGAGGAATCTATGGCCCAAACAATTTATAAGAATTATTTGGGGATTTCTGGATGGGCATAAATATAGGTTGCTTCACAACCTAGGGCAATTAGGGTTATTCCTTTAATAGAAAAAGAAATTAGGGTTTGGTCAAGCAGTGAAGTGACATGATCTTGGCAAGGTTTTGGGAATGATGAGCCACTCTGGAGGGGGAATGAGGATGATTTCCCAGGTGGCAAGGCCACAGAACCACTCCAAAAAGAAAAACAGAGCAAAAGCCAAATAAATCAAAAGAAAAGGGCCAAAATCCAGGCTGTTACAACTCTTACCCCCTTAAAGAAATCTCACCCTCAAGATTTAGTTGCTTAGGGAACCAATATGACTTGAGGACACCGTTTCCAACTTGGGTATCCATTTCCTTTGTATATTGTTCCCTTAAGAATTTCATATGATCTGCTTACCTTGCTCTGGGGGTGGTTTTCTTCACCTTTCCCAATTCTGACGGGTCTTTGCTCATATAACAATTCCTTTTTACTGACATTGATTCTCTCATACCTATGGTGATGTCCAATGGATCTGAGCATAAATTTTCTTTTGGTCATGAAAAACCTTTTTACTTCTGTCATGGGGTTCCTTCAAATAAATGTAGTCCTTCTGGTTTCAATAAATGCTGAGAATTAATCATGGCCATCTTTTGACGGGATTTGACTGCTCATAGGTGGTGCTGATTTATTTTGATTTACCCCTTTGGCTCGAGCATGAGATAGGTACCAATGATTCGACTGCCTTTTTTTAGAAGCAATATAACGGTGTATGGAGGTATAGCTGTGTCATACCTCAAATATTTTCACCTTGAGACTGGCCTGACAGGGGGCTGACGGACAATTGTTTTTTCTGACAGACTGACCGTGTACTTGATTTCGTCGGTGAGTATACCGGGTCTGAGCTGATTGTTCGGCTTCTGACTTTCTCATTTTGTCGGTATACCCATTTGGATTTTCCACACTAACCATTCCAAGCGGGTCAGCGGGATATGAAATTCTTGTAAAATAGAGTAGGCCGCTAAGAGTATGCCTTTGTGGATCCATATGGAATTACCGCCTTTAACTGATTTGCGTATCCGGACCCTGATGGTCGTGCAAAAATCATCATACTTTTGTTGTCAGTCTCAACCTTTAACGGTCATGATTTTCTTTGTGAGGATACCTTACTGGATACCTTGGCCACACCTGTCCTTGATTCTTCGTATGACCAGGGACGTGATTAGTGCAATATTTTTGACATTATTCCCTTGTGCCTATTTTCTGACCGGGGTCCGCACATATATGACACATAATCGGGACTTGTAGCAGTACAGAGCCTGTTGTTAAGGCCAATCATACAAGAAGGTGACAAGGTTTTAAGGCATCTCCTTGTCAGTTGCGGGAATAATGACCTTGATGACCTTTTTCAAGACCGCTGATTCTGTGATGTCATCCCCAGAATCTTGTCAATTCTTGTAATTCATGGGATGTATCTCTGCTTATTTTCCTTTGCCTGACTCGTGAGGTTGTGGGATCCTCACTTTCCTTAGGTATATCTGCTGGATCCTTGCCGCATCTCATATGAGTGATTAATATGACTGGGGATACATGCTCACCATATATAAGATTCACATGCAACCAAACATTGGCTTTCTGAATAAGACACATGCCCTGACGGATTTGTGCTTCCAAAAAAATGTTGCGAGTCTGATTCTTGAGCGGTACTGCTTATCATATAACTTCCGAGGACGGTGTATTAGTATGATACTGACGCAGATTGAATGGCTTATGAGAGAAGCCATCCGAGTAGCTTGCTGAGGAAGACTTGTTATCTTCTACTCAAATCTTTTGTCTGGGTATTGTGCAGAAGAAGGCTCTATAGCTTACACACGAAGCTTGGTCTAATTATTGTGCTGGAGAAGCCTGAGTTCCGTACTCGAGAAGCTTCTCCTTGAGTTGATTTGTTGAGAAAAATTCATTTTCGTCTCTCATAAGCTTTTATCGAGGTATCTTGCTGAGAAAGATCGGGTATCTTGGACCGGAAATTGTTCACATATCATGCTAAGGAAATTGGAGGAGCCTTTCATCATAAATTTCTTCTTATAACATGTGGAAGAAGGCTGAGTTTCTCATTTTCAAAACTTCATACTATGATATGCGGACTGAAATCTACCCACGCACACCCATAATATTCGGTGGCTGATTATTTGCATGAGAAAATTTGTTTGACTGTCTTCCTTGAGCATATCACATTCTGACTTTATTTCAGATGATAACATATTTCAAGCATCATGCATTGCTGAGCCAAAATTTTGTATATGATCCATACATTTGACTGAAAATGTACCATTGATCTTGTACCTGACTTGTCTTGCTGCTGACTTGATCATTACTGCTGTGAGGATTTTGTACTGATGTAGACTTGAGTTATCAGTACTGTTGTGAGGAGTGCACACTAATGCAAAATTGATTATCAGCCTCAAGATCAGATATTTCCCATTTTACTGCAGACGACTGAGAATTCCATTCTGTTTAGCTGAGTTTCCAAACATTTAAACTCCTTGTTGCTTCTTTGAGTCCGGTGTTGGTTGATGAGCAACTCTTTATAGGGGAAAAACATAATGTAACACCGGGGCCCAAAAGGAAGACGCAAAAGAAAACTCACTAAACAAAAGCACGCAACAAGAATCAATTCACACACAATCAATGTCACATATTACTGCTAGTCACACAATATGCATGCCTACTTAAGCACACAAATCTCGCGGGATCTTCGGTTCTACGATCTAGCATGCTGTGATGGTGTGCACGAGGAAGAATAAATGTGTGGAAGAATTGGTGTAAATAGCGCTACACCAAGTGCTAGCTTAGCAAGGTAGCAACCTGGACTAGCTCGGAGGCGAGGACGCACTCGATAAACCTGTAGTGGGACACGAAGGTCGCAACCACGTTATTACCAAGCGGACGAAAAAAAAGAATCCATACTCGTCCAAGGAATAGGATAGCGGGAAAAAACTGAGGCTGCTGACATTGCCCTTTCTTGATAACTAGGATTATTAAGGGTTGCCAACACGACAAAATGAAGAGCAATTCAGGATAGAAGCATGTCCATCACCGAAATGATAGGCGGGGCTAAAGCGAGGATATCGGCGAGATACCTGAGCACCAGTTTTGCAAATGGTGTCGGGATCGCTTGGCATCACTCTGCTGGGACAAAAATGACACCAAACACTGAAGAACAAGCAAGAAAAGAAAACTGGAGAAATGCAAAGGATGAGCTGTAGTGGATCCGAACCGATGCCAGCTACACTCACCAGATAAACTCTTAGCAACAAATACTAAGGCTATATGCATGCTATGCAACAAACAAATACATCAACCAAAAGCAATAAACAAGCTGGACTTTAAACTACCGATTTCTACCAGTTTCTACCACTCGCGCTGACCAGGGCGTCCTACAGCCAGACCTGCTCTGATACCAAGCCTGTGGCACCCCGGCTCAGAGAAACCGGAACGCCCCGTATTCCAGCCCAGAGATCAAGGTGAGGTCTTCTGGAATATAGCACTGCTTAGTATAGAACAAACCAGCTCTCTATTACAACACGAATATGAATACAAGGGTTCCACTATTACAAAGAATAACATCGGCACGACGACACTACGCCAACCACGCTTGCTCTATACAAGCAGCATAACAACTCGAAGCATCGGAACAACTACTGGCAGCGGAACAATGAACGGCGATGATGGACTCCAATCCGCAGGGACTCTGGCTGGAACGCTTATCCTAGCTCGCACGAACGGAAACCACGACAAGCAATCAAGCAATCACGGCATGACCTGCAAACTGGCATGACACACCAGGTCAGTACATTAAATGTACTTGCAAGCTCACAATAACCAGAAGCATTCAAGACAAACAACAACATGGAAATTACAGGTTAAGCAGGAATTATCATGAGATCATCAGGATAACATGGCATGAACAACATGAACATAATATTGCTAGAACAATATGAGCATGTCATGTACATATAAACATGATGACATTATCATGCAACATGATGACACTATATGCACCACTTATTCTGCTCGGGTTACTTCCTAACCATCACATGCATCACTTACCAACCTCGGACATTACACGATCATCTCAAGATCGAATCAAGCTTGGTATAAACAATACCGTATTAATCATTAGATGACCACAAGGAGCTTGATCTTTACCCACGATTCTCGCACAACATCACGAATATCCAACAACTCGGTATCCTCGATACCACGGTGATCATCTCATGATCACGAACGGAACCACTCTTAGTTCAACGGGTTACCTCGTAACCAAACGGTGATCATTCCGGCGATCACAACGATGACCAACACTTGGTCTCAAACGGTGATCTTTCCGGCGATCACAACCAACTTATCTCATCAACGAACCGGGGTTGTTATTAAAAACATTATTATTATTACTGTTGACTCATAGTGTGACCGACACGAACTGGGCCCTTATCCGCGGGCACAGCTATCGATCGATTTAATATACACTCTGCAGAGGTTAGTACACTGTACCCACACCACGGAACCCATGGCCTCGCCCTCCCATTCGGGTGGACCAACGACGTTCCGACAAAACCGCCGTACTGCCATGACACTCTCCCGGCCACTCCGACCAACTCCCCTCTGGCCAGGTCATGGGTGGCCCCGTGCCTAAAAAAGGCACCAACGGCCACCGTCGTGGCAGAACGGCCACCATCGTGGCAAAACAGTCCCAAACGGGGACAAAAGCACTTATCATCCAACTACGGGCACACAAGGTTATCTCTGCTTACTGGGCCAGGGTACCGAACGCCCATAACCTTCCCTCATTGGAGGCACCAGCGAGAGGCACGACAAT
This sequence comes from Triticum urartu, assembly GCF_003073215.2. NCBI lineage: Eukaryota > Viridiplantae > Streptophyta > Magnoliopsida > Poales > Poaceae > Triticum > Triticum urartu. Next base: position 236,759,275 of record NC_053024.1, read on the forward strand.
AGACCTAGTTACGACGTTCCCATAAAGGTAAGCGTGCTTGCACTAGTCAGCTCGATATGGTGGCACCATGACTCATCCAATAGTTGTTCAAGTTCAATTTAATCCGGTTAAACCTAAATGCAATATGCTGAGCCATGATAAAATAACATGATGCAATTACAATGCATGAGCATGATATCAACATAATCATGAGGGTACAACATAACTATCTACCATATCAACAATTAATCATATCCAACTGAGCATGGCATACTGAATAGCATGAACATCACAAGTACATACTTCTCAGAAACATAGCATGACCACTAGCATCAACAATAAATATCATGCAAGAACATATCAACAATGCCATCATGCAAGCATTTAGCCAACTAGATGCAATTGAACATGCATAACAACGGTACTCGGGACAGACGGCAGTCGTGCACCGAAGACCATTACCAACATCAACATGTACTACTAGCAAGCATAAGCATATGAAAGGCATACCATCAACTAGTAGGGCATGATAACCAGGTGCATAACAACATAGCAAGAAAGTAAGCACTAACCCAGAAGCATTACCAAAACAATAATAACCATATTTTAAACAAGCAAACATTTAATAGATATTCAAGTTGAAAACCATGGCTACTGCATGACTATCATGCATGTGGGAATTGTGGCTTGCCTGGAGATGAACAATGCTTCGAGGAGCAGTGCGGTGAAGCCGCAGAAAGACTCACCGGAAAAGGTTCTCTCTCAGAGGGGCTGATTTGGGGCAAAGGCAAAAAGGTCATTTTCACAGTGCCAAACCATAGTGAAAATGAAACCAACAGAACGGGATCGACGAAAAAAAGACGTGGGCTTTGGATACACCTCAAACGGAGCTGCGAGCAAAAAGTTATAGCCCAACGAAGTTCAGGGACCGATCTGTAAAAGAATCTCTACAAACAGGCCCCTGAGCTGAAAAATAGAAAACATATTCTCAGAAAATACGTCTTCAGAACGGAGAAAGCGCTTTTAAGGCCGAAGTGGAAACATAATACGCCTTCTAGAGGTGAAAACGTACTCTGAAGGTTGACGCTTCCACTTATTCACGCCATCAGAGGCGGGGCCGGGGCTTGGGGTCGCTGACGTGCGGGTCCCGCGGGGCAGGGCCGTCACTTATCCATGTTGGCTCCATGGTCAACGCCCTGTTAGGCCGACCGGCGGGCCTCGTGCCGCTCTCTCTCCCCCGCTGGTGTCCTTCTTCCTCCCAACGAGCGCCCGCGAGCCAGAGGCAGGGGCGCGCTGCAGGCGGCCGTTCCGGCGGCCTGAGCCGTCTCCGGCGACGCCCCGCACACTGGCGAGATCGGGGAGAGGAGGCACTCCTGTCTGGACTACTCACGCCCGCCAAGATGCATTGGAGGAAACGCAGCCTCGACTGCGGTGGACGGCGGCTACGGGTGTGGGAGGACTCGGCGCTAAGGCCGCGGGGAGGACGGGTGTAGGCATGGGGCGGCTTCTAGGTGGCGGTCGGAGTCCTCTGGAGGTGGAAGAGTGGAGCGAGGGGGCTCGTCTCACTCCAATTTAGGAGGAGGAGGCCAGCGGCCATGGTGACAGAAAGAGGTGGGGAGGGGCTCTGGAGCTCGAGGGAGAGGCCGGGGAGGTTGCTGGAGGTGGTGTGAGGCTGGTGGTGACGTCAAGCAGCCTCGGGGTAGGTTATATATTGGCGGGGCGAGGAGGGGAGGCCGTGGATGCGTGGCCGTGGCTCGGGTGCCGCTGCTCGCATCCGGCCATGCTCTGGCGACGGTAGCGATCACAGGAGCACGCAGGATCACGACGAGGGAGGTGCGGACGAGCAACAATAGAGCACAGGGTAGGAGGGGCCGAGGGGCACAGAGGAGAAGCGGCCGAACGCCATTAAAGCTTGGTCGGCTACAGCTCGCTCGTGGGCGTGCGGTGACGAGCACCGAGAGAGAAGCGGACGGAGGGGGAAATGGCTCCAGGAGAACGGCGACGACACGGGGAACACGGTAGACAGGCCCGTGCTCGCTGAGACGCCGAGCAGAGAAGGGGCGTGAGCAAGAAGACGTTCTGGGCGCGGCTAGTGTGTGCCAAAGCAGTGGTCACCACGCGCATTGGTGCACACAGTGCCACACTGTCGCCCAAATGGTGTCTGGGGTTTAGTCCTTCCTGGGTAGGTTCCAACTGTGGTGGTAGCTCGGTTAAAGACTCCGTGGTGAAATGGTAAGTGAGCTCTGAAGTTTACTGCAGTAAACTTGGTCGTGAACTGCTGATCAACAGGAAGGAGATTGGGAGCAATGGAGTTGTCTGCGAGGTTTAGGGTAAGAATGACTTTCATCCTGGTAAATTTGAGAAGATTAAGACCAAGATTTAATGTAGTTGCTTTACAACCATATAAACTGGTCCAGAAGCAAAAACAAGAAGAAGCACTCACACGGTGAGGCTACTGGAGCTCAAATTTGGCAAGGCGTTATGATTTGGTCATAGTAAGAAGCTGTAAAAATTTCATACCAATTGGATTCACCAAAATGATACTTCCTTCACAGCTATCTTCACTGACCAGAATCTTGCAATAATTCTAGATAAATATTGGCTTGGTGAAATGGTGCTAAATTTGGTGGAGAGAAGCTATTTGGGTAGGAGAACAATCTGGTAATTTATCATGATTTTTGAAGAAATATAAAGTGCACTTGCTTCACAACCCGAAAATATTGCCAGAATCAAATATTTGGTCCTATGCTCACATAGTTGATTGGATGGAGCTGAAACTTCGTGGGGTGCGCTAATATGAGTTTATGAAAGAGTGTGCAAAATTTCAACTCATTTGGATAACCCTAGCTAGCACTTCCTTCACAAAGTCTTCCCTGAGACATGAACTTTGAAAAATCACTGAGGAAGTTTGGCTAGGCAAATAAAGTTGAATTTTGTCACAGGTCAATTATTTGGACAGGAAAAGATTTCCAAAATGTTTGGGGTCAAATGGGAAAAGATAAATAGCACTTGCTTCACAATGTGCCATTTAGGACAGAATAGGAGATGGATTTATTGAGCATGATGAGAAATATGGCTAATGAAATATTTTGCCATATTTGAGGAAGATATGACCCAAAAAATTTATTAGAATTACTTGGGGATTTTTGGATGGGTAGAAATATAAGTTGCTTCACAACCTAGGGCAATTATGATTATTCCTTTAATAGAAAAAGGAATATTCCTGAGAAAAAGAAAGTAGGGTTTGGTCAAGCAGTGAAGTGACATGATTTTGGGAAGGTTTTGGGAATGATGAGCCACTCTGGAGGGGGAATGAGGATGATTTCCCATGTGGCAAGGCCACAGAACCACTCCAAAAAGAAAAATAGAGCAAAAGCCAAATAAATCAAAAGAAAAAGAAAAGGACCAAAATCCAGGCTATTACATTGCGTGACGGGAATCAGCGCTAACGATCATATATTAGTTTAATTAATTATACCTCCAGGGCTGGATGATCACGCAGAATGATGATGATTTCCCAGGTGGCAAGGCCACAGAACCACTCCAAAAAGAAAAACAGAGCAAAAGCCAAATAAATCAAAAGAAAAAGAAAAGGGCCAAAATCCAGGCTGTTACATTGCATGACGGGAATCAGCGCTAAAGATCATAGTTTAGGTTAACTAATTATACCTTCAAAGCCGGATGAGCACGCAGTGATCATCCAGCCCTGGAGGTATAATTAATTAAACTAATCTATGATCTCCATCGCCTGTTCCCCGTGTCTGGCTGAGATCAAATAAGTAAAGCTTCCCCAACATGCACCGCCCCCAACTGCTAGCAGAGCGCACGCGGAGGGATGTGAGAGAAGAGCGTGTGGAGGTACACGACCTGAGCGCGCCTCGTCACCTAAACAGCGAGCAGAGCGCACGGAGGGTCACGACCCGAGCGCACCTCAACGCCTAAACGGTGAGCAGAGCGTGCAGAGGGACGCAAGCAGAGCGCGCCGCGACGGCCTCAACGGCGAGCAAGCACATGCATAATTATTGAATATAGCAGTTGAACATAACAGGGAATAGCCGTTCAATAATTTTATTTTCCATGACATGCATTAATATTTTCTTAGTTAAATCTAAGGTCAAAATTTGGTACAAAATATGAAGGGGACAAATAAACCATGACGGAGGTAGTATCTATTCCAACACAGACCCCTAGTGCAGAAATTAGTGGCGTTATACACGTGTCGCACAATCCACGCCAATGCTTCCCGGCTCTTCCCTCATCGGGTTCCCGCCACCGTAGCGACACTGTGCGCAGATCTATACCACACCCATCTACCATTCGTTATTCCAAGCATGCCGGGCAACCAAAGCTTCGACGTCGACCCCTTCCGGCGTTACATCTTCGGCGAGGAGAATGAGCCGAAGCAGGTCGGAGAGCAAGAGCGTCATTGGTTGGTGCAGGCGCCATGGCCCATCTGCAGCGATATCGTCGTGCCATTCCTTGGGCGCACAATGGATATATTGTAGAGGAAGTGTGATGAGAAGTTTGCCATCCACAGTGCAAAAGATCCAGAGCTACTAGGCGGCATGATCGACGACCCACCCGAAGAGCCGCCGTCACCGGTGCAAATTGAGAGCCTGATGCCCGCCAGGAATGGGCAGAGGACCTCTCCAATTCAGTTATGAGACAACATGTCTACCGCCTCATCATTGCCGCCGGTGGCCGTATCAACCTCGACCTCGGTGATGTGGTGGCCAGGATCAACCGCATCCTTGTCGGAGTTGACGTCCCCAACGAAGTAGAACATCGCCAACGAGATATCTTGAGGATGCAAGTGATGGACGGAATTTGCTACCAGTGCATAGACATGGAGATGGAGCGGTTTCGGGGCCATGTCATGCGCGCAATTGCACACTATCAAGCTCTACTGGAAGAGACCCAACAACCCCAAGAGCCTCCCAGCACGAGCAGCTCCACAGGCGGAGTGATAGCTGCTTGAAGCTACGTAGGTATTTCCCCAAAGAGGAAGGGATGATGCAGCACAGCGACTGTAGGTATTTCCCTCAATGATGAAACCAAGGTTATCGAACCAGTAGGAGAACCAAGAAACACAACGTAAACAACACCTTCACATGAATGACAAATACTCGCAACCCGACGTGTAAAAGGTGTTGTCAATCCCTTTCGGGTACGGCACCCAAGATAGGCAAAATGAACATGAATAGATTGATAGATCGGACGCCAAATAAAAGAAATAAGAATAAATTGTAGCAAGGTATTTTTGTATTTTTGGGTTTAGTAGATCTGAAAATAAAGGCAAAGGAAAATAGATCGCAAAGGCAAATAATATGAGGAAGAGACTCGGGGGCCGTAGGTTTCACTAGTGGCTTCTCTCGAGAAAAATAGCAAACGGTGGGTGAACAATTACTGTTGGGCAATTGATAGAACTTCAAATACTCATGACGATATCTAGGAAATGATCATTACATAGGCATCACGTCCAAGATTAGTAGACCGACTCCTGCTTGCATCTACTACTATTACTCCACACATCGACCGCTATCCAACATGCATCTAGTGTATTAAGTTCATGGAGAAACAGAGTAATGCAATAAGAACGATGAAATGATGTAGACAAGATCTATTTATGTAGAAATAGACCCCATCATTTTATCCTTAGTAGCAACAATACATATGTGTCGGTTCCCCTTCTATCACTGGGATCAAGCAGCATAAGATCGAACCCACTACAAAGCACCTCTTCCCATTTCAAGATAAATAGATCAAGTTGGCCAAACAAAACCCAAATATCGGGGAAGAAATACAAGGCTATAAGCAATCATGCATATAAGAGATCAAAGGAACTGAAATAACTTTCATGGATAAAACTAGATAGATCTGATCATAAACTCAAAGTTCATCGTATCCCAACAAACACACCGCAAAAGAGTTACATCATACGGATCTCCAAGAGACCATTGTATTGAGAATCAAACGAGAGAGAGGAAGCCATCTAGCTACTAACTACGGACCCAAAGGTCTACAAAGAACTACTCATGCATCATCGGAGAGGCACCGGTGGAAGCGGTGAACCCCTCCGTGATGGTGTCTAGATTGGATCTGGTGGTTTTGGACTCTGCGGCGGCTGGAATTGATTTTCGTCGACTCCCCTAGGGTTTCTGGAATATTGGGGTATTTATAGAGTAAAGAGGCGGTCAGGGGGCACCAGAGGTGGGCACAACCCACCAAGGCGCGCTTGGGCCCCCAGGCGCACCCTGGTGGGTTGTCCTCCCCTCGGAGTATCCCCCAGGTGCTTCTTCGGCCCATTGGTTCTCTTCTGGTCCAAAAAAATCCACAAAAAGTTTCACTGCGTTTGGACTCTGTTTGGTATTGATTATCTGCGATGTAAAAACATGCAAAAAACAGCAACTGGCACTTGGCACCATGTCAATAGGTTAGTACCAAAAAATGATATAAAATGACTATAAAATGATTATAAAACATCCAAGATTGATAATATAATAGCATGGAGCAATCAAAAATTATAGATACGTTGCAGACGTATCAGGTACCGTGGCCACGGGTCCAGACACTCCGAATGAATGGCCACAAGGATGCTATGCTGATCATGGAGTCCGAGAAGACCGTCGTCGGAAGGCCACCGACTCAGCCATTTACCCTATATTTTGTTATAATTGTATGCAAATGTCGCATATCGACATTTTAAGTCAGTAAGCATATGTAGGTCATGTGTTTTTTGGGCATTGCTGCATGTGGCATTTTAAATTATCATGAATATGTAAGACACTTATTAACCATTGCCATTGTAAATTTGCCTCAATGGCGAGCAAAGCGCTTGCAGGGACGCCAAAGTGGAGTGCGCCGCGGCTGCCTCAACGACGAGCAACCACACCTGCATATTGCAATTCTGGTCAACCTTCTAGCACCCCGTGGGAGGCGCGACGGCCCATCCATCAGACACGATGGTGATATCTGGACCGTGCGTGATAGTGGGCAGACACGTACACATCCGAGAATGCGGGCCCACATACAGCATCGGAGAAATGTCTTGGGCTTTGAGCCCAGAACCATCAATAAATTTTGAGCTTGTTTCTTGTTACATTCCATATTACCACCCAATAAGTAATTACAAATATGTTCACACCGATCAAACCTAAATGTGTTCCCACTTAGCACTTGGCTATAAAAACTACCCACTTGAAAATTACTTCACAATTCCTCTCCTCATCACCCAAAAAACAGGTATTTCATGTCAAGTTGTTTCGCCATTACTGGTAGGAGGAGTTTTGGGTCGACATATAACCAGGGAGCAAAGACCAAGGCTGCGAAAGCACTAGAGAGGTCCCATTGCTATGCGGCAGCCGCATCAGAGATGTCCTGGTGCACCATGGAGCCCTCAAATGAGCTCTCACCATCAGGCGAGGGATCTCACAAGCGCACTCGCCATGTCGGTGAAAACAAGGAGCTAGCAGTGCTGAAGTCCTTGGCCAGCGACATCGATAGTCTCACTGGCTTAATTAAGCAGCAGGAACTGGTCGATGACTTGGTGAAGCTGCTCGAGATTAGCGATGCCTCAGTTGAGAAGGCGACTGGCCTCATCATGCAACTCATGGGTGACAATGCAAAGCTCCTCAAGGAACTCGCCAAGAAGGAGGAGGAGGCCGCTGGCTTGAAGAAGGTGCATGAGCAGAGCAGTGCCTTGGGGATGACGCTTAAAGCTGTCATCGAGGAACTTATGAATGACTTGAGGAAGCTCCGCATCAAGCGTGAGCAGAAGGTAGAGGAATCTGTGGCTGCTGTCAAGTAAAGTCATCAGGATTTGAAGAAGGAGCTAGAGGAACTCCTCTCCCGGCGATCCATCGAGGAGTAGAGACAATAGCGACCCAGATCATTTTCTGCGATTTACTTCTTCTCTTGTGCGTGTGTATTTCGGGCATTGCCGCATGTGGCATTTTAAATTATCATAAATATGCAATACAATTATTATCCGTGCCATTGTAAAATTGTTGTCGTATTATCCGTTGCCATTGTAATTTGTCATTGTATTATCTGTTGCCATATGTGGCATTTTAAATTATCTGGAATATGAGTTGAAACAAGCTAAAATCATGTTCTCAGTGAGGCACGAACAAAGAAAATGCTAATGTTGAGCAGGGCCATGGGATCACAAGCAAAACACCCTCCGTCTAGGTGCTTTAACCACATGTTAAACAACGGCTCGGCCACCATTAATGGAGAAGTTGTGAGTGAGGTGAGCGGCTGGTGGACGGAGGTCAAATGGCTCGCTTCCCGGTGAGCATGCGTGGCGGACTGCTCGCATGTGCCCTGTCATGCCTACGCGGCAGATAGGTTGCATGCGTCCCGTCGATCCTGCGTGGTGGACAGGTCGGATGTGTCATGTCGAGCCTGCGCGGCGGACTCCTCGCATGCGTCTCATCGAGCCTGCACGACGGTGTGACACCCCCGATTTGACCATACACTAATCATGCACGCAAACATGTACGATCAAGATCAGGGACTCACGGGAAGATATCACAACACAACTCTACAAATAAAATAAGTCATACAAGCATCATATTACAAGCCAGGGGCCTCGAGGGCTCGAATACAAGAGCTCGATCATAGACGAGTCAGCGAAAGCAACAATATCTAAGTACAGACATAAGTTAAACAAGTTGCCATAAGATGGCTAGCACAAACTGGGATACATATTGAAAGAGGCGCATGCCTCCTGCCTGGGATCCTCCTAAACTACTCATGGTCGTCGTCAGCGGCCTGCACGTAGTAGTAGGCACCTCCAGTGTAGTAGGAGTCGTCGTCAACGGTGGCATCTGGCTCCTGGACTCCATCGTCTAGTCGCAGCAATCGAGTATAGAAAGGGGGAAAAGGGGGAGCAAAGCAACCGCGAGTACTCATCCAAAGTACTCGCAAGCAAGGAGCTACACTACATATGTATGCATTGGTATCAAATGGAAAAGGGTAGCATATGTGGGCTGAATTGCAGAATGCCAGACTAAGAGGGGGATAACTAGTCCTATCAAAGACTACGCTTCTGGTAACCTCCATCTTGCAGCAGAAGAAGAGAGTAGATGGTAAGTTCACCAAGTAACATCGCATAGCATAATCCTAATCGATGATCCTCCCCTCGTCGCCCTGTTAGAGAGCGATCACCGGTTGTATCTGGCACTTGGAAGGGTGTGTTTTATTAAGTATCCGGTTCTAGTTGTCATAAGGTCAAGGTACAACTCCAAGTCGTGATGTTACCGAAGATCACGACTATTCGAATAGATTAACTTCCCTGTAGGGGTGCACCACATTTCCCAACACGCTCGATCCCCTTTGTCCGAACACACTTTCTTGGGTCATGCCCGGCCTCGGAAGATCAACATGTCGCAGCCCCACCTAGGCACAACAGAGAGGTCAGCACGTCGGTCTAAATCCTATGCGCGCAGGGGTCTGGGCCCATCGCCCATTGCACACCCGCACGTTGCGTGGGCGGCCGGAGAGCATACCTAGCAACCTCCATTACAAAGGATGTTACGTTATGCGGTCCAACCCGGCGCGCGCCGCTCAGTCGCTGACGTCCCAAAGTCTTCGGCTGATACCACGACGTCGAGTGGCCATAACTGTTCCCGTGTAGTTGGTTAGTGCATATAGGCCAATGGCCAGACTCCAACCAAATACCAAGATCTCGTTAAGCGTGTTATGTTGAAATAACCGCGGACGCCGACCAGAGCCAGGCCCACCTCTCTCCTAGGTGGTCTCAACCTTCCCTGTCGCTTCGCCACAAAGATTCACCCAGAGGGCCTTCGGGACAAAGGTCCTTTCAGCCCCCCAATCCGTGAATCACTCGCAGCTACTCTACGAGCTGACCCGTCTTTAGTCATCACATGTATCATGTATATATACCCGTGATCACCTCGCTAGTGATCACGGCCCGATAGTATAGCATGGCAGACTGACAAGAATGTAGGGCCACTGATGATAAACCAGCACCCTATACTAAGTATTTAGGATTGCAGGTAAGGTATCAATAACTGTAGCAACAATGACAGGCTATGCATCAGGATAGGATTTATGGAAAGCAGTAACATGCTACACTACTCTAATGCAAGCAGTAGAGAGAAGAGTAGGCGATATCTGGTGATCAAGGGTGGGGCTTGCCTTATTGCTCTGGCAAGGAGGGGTCGTCAACACCGTAGTTGATCGGGGGTACCGGCAGCAGTCTCGGGGTCTACCGGAAAGAAGTAACGGAGGGGGAACACAATAAATAACAGAGCAAACAAAGCATAACATGGCAATGCGCGGTGCTAGGGGTGACCTAACGCAGTATGAGGTGATACCGGTGAAGGGGGGAAACATCCGGGAAAATATCCCCGGTGTTTCGCGTTTTCGGACAGATGAATCGGAGGGGAAAGTTGCGTGTTCGCTATGCCAGGGATGCGTGGTGGATGAACAGGCTGCGTATCTGGATTCATCTCGTCGTTTTGAGCAACTTTCATGTACAAAGTTTTTCCATCCGAGCTACAGTATATTTTATATTGATTTTAAAAGATTTAATTCATTTTTAGCATTTATTTAATTATTTTAATTCAACATTATCTAGAATAGTGCTTGCTGACATCAGCATGACGTCAGCAGTCAACAGAGGTGTTGACTGGGTCAAACTGACATGTGGGTCCCACTGTCATACACTGTTTAATTAACTAACAGTTATTTAGGTTAATTAGTGATTAGATTAATCTAATTTTGATTAATTAACTTAATTAATTCTTTAATTAAATAATTATTAATAATTATTAATTTATTAATATTTTTTTAATTAAATTATATATATATATATAAACGTTCTGGGGCCATGGGCCCCATGTGTCATAGAGCAAGGGGCCCTAGCGGGCGTGGGGTTTACGGGCACGGATGCGGGCGTCACCCGAGCGGGCGCACGCCCAGGGGCGCGCAGGGCGGCGGACCCGGCAGGGCATCGGAGCAAGGGAAGGCCGGTGGCCTGGGGACGACGTTGAGGGGCGAAGCGACGGCCGGGGGGGGGGTGGTGGCGCGGCCAGTGCGGGGTCAGGACAGCAGCAGGGAAGCGGCAGCGATCGGCGATGGGATGGCAAAGCGGCGCGGCAGCAGGGACGCGGCCAGAAGGCAGCCGCGGCGAGCACGGTGGCCAAGGCAAGCCGTGCGGCATGGGACGGTGATGACTGGCAGCGTAGGCGGACAGGGGAGGTCGAAGGAGGTCACGGCGGGCGCGGGCCTCGGCAGCCAGAGCGGGGAAGGCGAGCGGTGCGCCATGGTGCACGCCGGCGCACGCGATGCAGCGGCCGCGTGGGGCGAGCGAGGCATGGGCAGCGCGAGGGAGCGCGCGGGCGAGGGGCAACGTCGCATGACCGGGAGCAGCGAGCGGGGCATGTGCGTGGTGCGCGGGGGAAAGCAGAGGAAGGCGGGGCCTCACCGTAGGGCGTAGGGCACGGGGCAATGGTGCTCGAGGTGGGGGACGGGGACGGCGGCGTCGGAGATGAGGAGGCAGTCCGGTGGGGAGGCGTGGTCGAGGCGGCGGGGTGACTTCGGGGCGAGGCGGCACCGGCGATCTGGCGACGATGACGGCGCACAGCGGCGGGGAGGCGATGGCGGGCAACGGCAAGCGGCATCGGGCAGCACCGGGTGGCGGGGCGCGGCCGTCGGGGCAGCGGTCACAGGCGCTGGGGGGGGTTGATCCCCTCCCCGATCGGATCGAGAGAAGACGAGAGGAGCGACCAGGAGAGGGAATCGTGGGGAGCGAGTGGGGTGGATAGGGGTTAGGGGTCGGTCGTAGTGGGCGGTAAGGGAGTGGGGCTGGGCCGGTTGGTTGGGCCTTCGCCCACTTGGGCTGGCCAGCTGGGCCACGGTTGGCCCAGTGGGGGGGGGGTTGCTTTACTTTTTATTTTGTTAGTTTGTTTTCTTTTTTTTTTCATTTTGATTCAGAACAGTTTTATAAAACCTAAAAGCAAGTCCCAATTTAGCAATAATAATTATGCTACTGACCCAATAATTTTAGGCAACTAAATAAGATATTCTAACATTTTATAAAATAGAAAGGCATTTATTTAATTATTTTACCTACTGCTTTAATTACCTAAGTGCATTTAAACCTTTTATAAAAAGGTGTCTTATCCACCATAATTTCCTATGAATTAATTGGTTCACTCCGAACATTTTAGTTTTAATATTTGAAAAGTTTTACTGTTTGCTTGATTTCGAATTTGAATTTGGATCGTTTTTGAACTAACGCAAGATTAGCAACAGTAACCGAAGTGACGTGGCATCTTTAGCAGAGGGTTGCTGTAGCTTAATTATCCGGGCGTCACAATTCTCCTCCACTACATGAAATCTCGTCCCGAGATTTAGGAGCGGGAGTAAAGGGGAAGGGATTTGGTTACGAAATTCCAACGGGTCTTCTCGGTGTTGGTTTCTTTTCTCGAAGAGGTCAATCCATAGCGTTGATTTCTTCATTCCTGTGCATCAATGCATCATGATGAAGTTGTCGTCCTTTCTTCGGGAACTCCATCGTACTTACGAAAGAATAAGGGGGTATTCCGGGAGAATAGACCTTTGGAGGTTGTCTATCAGGTAGATAACATCGGGGAAGGTGGAGGAAAGTAATTCTCGAATAGATACTTAAGAACATATCGAGAGTAAAGTAAGAAGGTACCATGAGAAGTTTCCAATGGGCAGGCAATCGTTCATTGGCCTAATCAGAAGGTGAAAGGGGTTCAGAGCAATGGGAATAAGTATTGCGTCTGATATCAGAATAGATTACTGGGAAAGTGACCTTGTGAATTACATACGAAGTAATGCGCGAGGAATAACTTTGGCAACAGGGGTGTACAAGAGAGTCAGGTGTAGGATCTAGAAGTAGATGTGTCTAGAGGGGGGGTGATTAGACACTTAATGCTAAAGTTGCAATTTTTAAGCTTTTTCGGTTTAAGTGGAGGTTAGGCACAATTTCAACACACACAATACATATCAAGCAAGCATGCAAAGAGTATATGAGTAGCGGAATGTAAAGCATGCAACTTGCAAGAATGTAAAGGGAAGGGTTTGGAGAGATCAAACGCAATTTGAGACACGGATGTTTTTCCATGGTTCGGATAGGTGGTGCTATCCTACATCCACGTTGATGGAGACTTCAACCCACAAAGGGTAACGGTTGCGAGAGTCCACACAGGGCTCCACCCACAAAGGGTAATGGTTGTGCGAGTCCACACAGGGCTCCACCCACGAAGGGTCCACGAAGAAGCAACCACCCAAAAAGGGTCCACGAAGAAGCAACCTTGTCTATCCCACCATGGCCATCGCCCACACAGGACTTGCCTCACTAGTGGTAGATCTTCACGAAGTAGGCGATCTCCTTGCCCTTACAAACTCCTTGGTTCAACTCCACAATCTTGTCGGAGGCTCCCAAGTGACACCTAGCCAATCTAGGAGACACCACTCTCCAAGAAGTAACAAATGGTGTGTAGGTAATGAACTCCTTGCTCTTGTGCTTCAAATGATAGTCTCCCCAACACTCAACTCTCTCTCATAGGATTTGGATTTGCTGGAAAGAAGATTTGAGTGGAAAGCAACTTGGGAAGGCTAGGGATCAAGATTCATATGGTAGGAATGGAATATCTTGATCTCAACACATGAGTAGGTGGTTCTCTCTCAGAACATATGAGTTGGAATGGTGTATGCGTTCTGATAGCTCTCTCTTCGAATGAAGAGGAGGTGGAGGGGTATATATAGCCTCCACACAAAATCCAACCGTTACACACAGTTTTCCAATCTCGGTGGGACCGAATCAACAAACTCGGTCGGACCAAAAAGGTAAACCTAGTGACCGTTAGAGATTTCGGTGGGACCGACTGGATCAACTCGGTGGGAGCGATGTGCTAGGGTTAGGGTAAATCCAAAACTCGGTTTGACCGATTACTCAAACTCGGTGGGACCGATTTGGGTAATAAGTGAAACTGAGATTTGGCCAAGAAAACTCGGTGGGAGAATATTGTAATGGATAACAGAGAGTTTGCAAGCCCATCTCGGTGAGACCGAGATCCCATCGGTGAGACCGAACTGATTAGGGTTTGGCAGTGGCTTATGACAAGTGAAACTCGGTGGCGCCGGATAGGAAGAATCGGTAGGACCGAGTTTGGCTTAGGGTTTAGGTCATATGTGGAAGTGGGAAAGTAGCTGAGGGTTTTGGAGCATATCACTAAGCACATGAAGCAAGAGGCTCATTAAGCAACACCTCATCCCTCCTTGATAGTATTGGCTTTTCCTAAAGACTCAATGTGATCTTGGATCACTAAAATATAAAATGAAGAGTCTTGAGCTTGAAGCTTTAGCCAATCCTTTGTCCTTAGCATCTTGAAGGAGTTCCCACAACCTTTAGTCCATGCCACTCCATTGTTGAACTTATCTGAAACATGCTAGATAGAAATGTTAGTCCAACAAGAGATATGTTGTCATCAATTATCAAAACCACCTAGGGAGCACTTGTGCTTTCAATCTCCCCCTTTTTGGTAATTGATGGCAACATACATCAAAGCTTTAGATAAAGATATAAAGAACAGCAAGTAAAGCTTTGGAAGGACATGTAACAAGCATAGGCTCCCCCTACATGTATGCACTCATGTAAATATGAAATATAGAGGCATGTGAGAGCATAACCATGACAGAGTAGGCAATGTGTTACATGCATCTTGGCCATATGCATCAGAGCAAAAGATTATCAAGGAAAATACCTTCATGCTCATGAGTCCTTCTTGCAAACAGTATGTACATAAGCAAGAACTCCTCATACTCATGATTTTGATGCATATACTTACCTTGTGGTCTTGAGTTGGCTTAGGATGGAATGAACCTGCACAAACAAGGTTAGATAACACAGGTACGTCCACTAGCCAGAGCAAACAAAAGAAACCAAAAGAATACCAAGACTGGGATGACATGTAGAGAGTGAGTACAAGGTACCTCATGAATTCAAGATGTCCCCAAGAATAAAGATATGCAATGAATTTGACTGATTTCTTTCCCTTAGGTGTCTTGCTCCCCCTGAATCTTACATGGGATATTGGGAGAAGATAGGGAACAGAAAATCAGAGCTGAAAGATACAAATGGAACTTAATTCAAATGAGTACATATGAACATGTCTTTCCCCCAAAAGGACATGTGGTATCTCTCCTCTTGAACATCAAGCATCTGGGATCCTTGAGTATTCTCTCCCCCTTGGAGATTTCTTTCTCCCCCTTAATATATGGGATCCTTGAGTATTCTCTCCCCCTTAGTACTTTCTCCTTTGTAGGTGATAAGCTTTTGATGTGATCTCTCTCTCCCTGATGATAAGCTTTGATGTGATCTCTTTCTCCCCCTTTGACATCAATTTCCAAGAAGGTTTTTCCTGGAATCCGTCGAATAGGTTTGGTCCTTGAGATTCATTACAAAGCAGGGAATAAAACTGTGATGCTTGTAGAGGACAAGATTCATTGAGTGGAGCTGGATCAGAAGAAATATAGAATATGTGGCAAACTGTTTTTCCTGTTGCGAAATCGGTGGCACCGAGTGGCATGTTTCGGTAGTACCGAAGGGATTCAGTTGGACCAAAAATGGCAATTTGGTGAAACCGAGTTCATCACAGAGAAAAACACTTGTCACCTCAGCTCACTAGTCAAGTAAGATCTCACAAAGATTTGCAATAAATTAGCTGAAAGATATGCAAGGAATTTGATGCAGAAATATGCAGAACAAAAATCAAAGAGAAAAGAGTGAAAGTTTCTAGATGAATTTTTTTTTTGAAAAAGAAGGAAACAAATATGCAAGGGGCAAATGCAATAACTCAGAAAAGAACACAAGAGAACTTCATCTAGAATTGGGCGGTGACATAGTCACCTATGTTAGAGTATATTGACTTAGGAGTCAAGTGAGGACACTTGATCGTAGGTCATACTCATTGTTTTAAGCTCAAAATGGGGTTACCATTTTTCGTTTAAGCATCTTGATGTATTCTCACCTTGTTAAGTTGCTTTGACTCATGTCTTGGAGTAAAGCTTCTCTAAGATGGAATAACATACCTTGGGTGGTGGTGCGGTTCTTGCTCATGTAGTTGAACTTGTGTGGGTGCTCAAGGTTGATGTAGCTCATCAAGAGTTGGGAGCACCACTTGGAGTTTGAGTTCATCTACCTACATGGGTTAGTTCTTGCAAGGAAGAGCACTTGTGTATCCAAAAATGACAATCATGAAGCTTAACATAGAATTTGTCAAAGGATATGTTTGAATTGTTTTGTGCTTCCTTGTCTTCAACCACTATTGTGTAGAGTCTTGGTCTTGTAGAGATTGCTCAAGATGTGAGTGAGTCGCAATCTCATGGAATTAGATTCAACCAAGCACCTACATGGGTTAGGCAACATGCAAGGTGCAAATATATCCAAGACATAAGATAGTTATCATAAGAGATACATCATGGATTAGTCATAAGCTCATGTCTTGCATGTATCCAATGGAGTTTCTACTCCAAGTTCGAAGCATCAATGATGTTAAATTCTCCTCTCAACCTACAAAACACTTTCTCATCAAGTGGTTTATTGAATATATCCGCTAATTGCTTGTCGGTGCGAACATGCTTAAGATTGATGTCACCCTTAGCAACATGATCTCGAATGAAATGATGACGAACTTCAATATGCTTAGTTCGAGAATGTTGTACAGGATTATGACCAATTTTGATAGCACTTTCATTGTCACAAAGCAGTGGAACATGTTTCACATAAATCCCATAATCTTTAAGAGTTTGGGTCATCCAAAGTAATTGAGCACAACATGAACCAGCGGCAATGTATTCCGCTTCGGCGGTGGATAAGGATACCGAGTTTTGTTTCTTGGAAGACCAAGACACAAGAGATCTACCAAGAAATTGACAAGTACCCGAAGTGGACTTTCTATCAACCTTGTCTCCGGCATAATCCGAGTCAGAATAGCCAACAAGATCAAAAGAAGACCTCTTAGGATACCAAATGCCAAAATTTGGTGTATGGATTAAATATCTCACTATCCTTTTCACAGCCTTAAGATGACAATCTTTAGGAGCAGCTTGATATCGTGCACACATGCACACACTTAGCATAATATCGGGACGTGAAGCACATAGGTATAACAATGAACCAATCATAGAGCGATAAACCTTTTGATCAACCGGTTCACCATCTTTGGTTAAATCATTATGTCCACTAGTAGGCATGGGTGTAGACATACCTTTGCATTCTTGCATATTGAACTTCTTGAATAAGTCCTTGGTGTACTTTGTTTGAGAGACAAATGTACCTTCCTTAGTTTGCTTGATTTGCAACCCGAGAAAGAATTTGAGTTCACTCATCATAGACATCTCAAACTTCTCTGACATTAGCTTTCCAAACTTTTCACTAAAGAGAGGGTTAGTTGAACCAAATATGATATCATCAACATAAACTTGGCATACAAATAGTTCTCCATTAACCCTTTTAGTAAAAAGAGTAGAATCAATTTTACCAATTTCAAAACCACTTGTAGTAAGGTACTTGGTCAAGCATTTATACCATGCTCTAGGAGCTTGTTTAAGACCATAAAGAGCTTTGCGAAGTTTGTAAACATGATTTGGTTTCTTAGGGTTGATAAAGCCGGGTGGTTGTTTGACATAAACTTCCTCCTCTATTTCACCATTTAGAAAAGAACTTTTAATGTCCATTTGGTACAAGGTGATATTATGGTGATTAGCATAGGCAAGTAAGATGCGAATGGACTCAAGTCTAGCAACGGGAGCATACGTCTCACCATAGTCCATACCTTCGACTTGTGTGTACCCTTGGGCGACGAGACGTACTTTGTTGCGAACCACTTGTCCATCTTCATCTTGCTTGTTGCGAAACACCCATTTGGTACCAATGATGTTGTGGTTGTTGTCGGGCTTCTCGACCAATGTCCAAACTTGGTTTCTCTAAAAATTATGTAGCTCTTCATGCATAGCGTTTATCCAATCCGGATCTTCCAATGCTTTTTCAACCTTCATAGGTTCAATGCTAGAGATGAATGAATAGTTTTCACAAAAGTTAGCTAAACGAGTTTTTGAGCGAGTGATTCTCCCGGTTTGTATATCATTGAGGATTTGCTCGACGGGATGATCTTTGGCAATTCTTGCTCGAACTCGTGAGAGCTTTTGCTTGGGTCTTCGTTGAACATCTTCTTCATCTTGTTCTTCTTCTTGGCCTTCTTCATTGTTGACGTCGTCGTTCTCTTGTCGTGGTGGAGAAGGAGGTTGTTGATGTTCATCTTGACGTACTTCCTCGTTTTCTTCATCTTGGTGTGTCCCACTTGTGGATGCTTCCGTGTCGATTCTTGGTTCACCTTGTCGTGAAGTAGAAGCTTCCACTTGGACGGATGAAGTACTCTCCTTCACCTACGTTGGATGAATTTTGCCAATGGACAAGTCTTGAATTGCTTCTGAAGGGTCTTTGTCTCCTACATCAATTGGCAATTGCTCTACTTGCGAGCCATTAGATTCATCAAACTTCACATCTACCGTTTCTTCAACCTTTCGGGTGAAGTTGTTGTAGACACGGTAAGTGTGAGAGTTTGAGCCATAACCAAGTAGAAAACCTTCATGAGATTTAGGGGCAAACTTTGAACGACGATGCTTATCAAGAATGTAGCACTTTGAACCGAATACTCGAAAGTATCCAACTTGGGGTTTGTTACCGGTGAGAAGCTCGTATGCCATCTTGCCGAGTAGCTTGTGAAGATATAAGCGATTTGTTGCGTGACAAGTTGTCTCAACCGCTTCTGCCCAAAAGTGCTTTGGCGTCTTGTATTCATAAAGCATCGTTCTTGCCATTTCGATGAGAGTCCGGTTCTTCTCTCAACAACTCCATTTTGTTGAGGTGTGTACGTAGCCGAGAACTCGTGTGAAATCCCTTCTTCGTCAAGAAAGGTGTCCACATTTGCGTTCTTGAACTCCGTTCCGTTGTCAGTCCGAACCTTCTTGATCTTCACATCAAACTGATTTTGGGCCTTCCTAGCGAAGTTTCTGAAGATCTTCTGGACCTGCGACTTGTCATTAAGAAAGAACACCCACGTAAATCTTGAAAAATCATCAACTATAACTAGACCAAAGGAATTTCCACCGAGACTCTTGTAGGCGTTGGGACCAAAAAGATCCATGTGAAGTAGCTCGAGTGGCCTCCTTGTGGTCATGATGTTCTTCACGGGATGTCTTCCTCCAACCTGTTTACCTGCTTGACAAGCACTGCAAAGTCTATCCTTATCAAATATGACATCGTTGACTCCAAGGATATGATTTCCTTTAATAAGCTTGTCAAGGTTTCTCATGCCAACGTGACCTAGTCGTCTATGCCACAACCAACCTTTTGAGGATTTAGCAACAAAGCAAGTTTTAGGTTGTGCCTTTTTAGAGAAATCGACAATGTAAAGATCACCTCTACGCATACCCGTAAAGACCATTTTATGATTGTCTCGACGAAATACTTGGCAATCTACCTCAGTAAATAGGACATTCAAACCGAAATAAGCAAGTCTAGATACTGAAAGTAAGTTGTAGCCAAGAGATTCAACGATTATGACATTTTGAATGGAACTATCATGTGAGATGGCCACCTTACCAAGGCCAACCACTTTACCCTTTGAATTATCACAAAAGGTGAAATATTTTCGAGGGCCGTCATTTTCAGCAAGCTCACGAAACATCTCTTCATCTCCGGTCATATGATCAGTACATCCACTATCAAGAACCCATTCCTTTCCTCCTGATTCATATCCCCGAAGATTTGCCATAAGACCAAAATGTCTCATTGCATCATCAAGATCGAAGTCACTATCATCATCATCATAATATTCATGTTCATCATGATCTTGTGACTCATCATTTCCTAGAGAGGGTAATTCATTAGATAAATGATCATCAAAGTGGTCACTTTTATGAATTCTTATAGCTTTGAATATGATATCATTAATGATTCCAACATCTCCTTTAGCATGCTTAAGATTGGTAAGTTCAAATAGACATTTACCAAAACTAGGATCACTAGAATTCATCTTACTCAAGGCAATAGATTTATGGAAAATTTCATCCAAGGTTTTCAAGGAATGATCGGGAAATCGTTCCTCAAGAAATTTCCATATAGTATAGGCACAACTTTGAGTAGGCAAACTAGCAATCACGTTTTTGGGCAATCCTCTAATGATGAGCTCAATAGTTCTAAGATTGCGAATCATGTCAATATCTTCATCTAGGGTAGGATGCAAAGGATCAATATGAAGTGCACAAGGGCTAGCAATATACTTGTTCAAATGATATTGATTGAAGATTACAAGCATCTCATTTTTCCACTCATGAAAATACTTTCCATCAAGAATAGGCACTCTATGTCTAAGACTCCCTAGAGTAGACACATCCATCTTCCTCCAATGGTGATTTAACCAAGGCAAGGGAGACCAATGCTCTAATACCACTTGTAGGATCTAGAAGTAGATGTGTCTAGAGGGGGGTGATTAGACACTTAATGCTAAAGTTGCAATTTTTAAGCTTTTTCGGTTTAAGTGGAGTTTAGGCACAATTTCAACACACACAATACATATCAAGCAAGCATGCAAAGAGTATATGAGCAGCGGAATGTAAAGCATGCAACTTGCAAGAATGTAAAGGGAAGGGTTTGGAGAGATCAAACGCAATTTCGGACACGGATGTTTTTCCCGTGGTTCGGATAGGTGGTGCTATCCTACATCCACGTTGATGGAGACTTCAACCCACAAAGGGTAACGGTTGCGAGAGTCCACATAGGGCTCCACCCACAAAGGGTAATGGTTGCGCGAGTCCACACAGGGCTCCACCCACGAAGGGTCCACGAAGAAGCAACCACCCACAAAGGGTCCACGAAGAAGCAACCTTGTCTATCCCACCATGGCCATCGCCCACACAGGACTTGCCTCACTAGCGGTAGATCTTCACGAAGTAGGCGATCTCCTTGCCCTTACAAACTCCTTGGTTCAACTCCACAATCTTGTCGGAGGCTCCCAAGTGACACCTAGCTAATCTAGGAGACACCACTCTCTAAGAAGTAACAAATGGTGTGTAGGTAATGAACTCCTTGCTCTTGTGCTTCAAATGATAGTCTCCCCAACACTCAACTCTCTCTCATAGGATTTGGATTTGGTGGAAAGAAGATTTGAGTGGAAAGCAACTTGGGAAGGCTAGAGATCAAGATTCATATGGTAGGAATGGAATATCTTGATCTCAACACATGAGTAGGTGGTTCTCTCTCAGAACATATGAGTTGGAATGGTGTATGTGTTCTGATAGCTCTCTCTTCGAATGAAGAGGAGGTGGAGGGGTATATATAGCCTCCACACAAAATCCAACCATTACACACAGTTTTCCAATCTCGGTGGGACCGAATCAACAAACTCGGTCGGACCGAAAAGGTAAACCTAGTGACCGTTAGAGATTTCGGTGGGACTGACTGGATCAACTCGGTGGGACCGATGTGCTAGGGTTAGGGTAAATCCAAAACTCGGTTTGACCGATTACTCAAACTCGGTGGGACCGATTTGGGTAATAAGTGAAATTGAGATTTGGCCAAGCAAACTCGGTGGAACCGATTGCATATCTCGGTGGGACCGAGAATATTGCAATGGGTAACAGAGAGTTTGCAAGCCCATCTCGGTGAGACCGAGATCCCATCGGTGATATCGAACTGATTAGGGTTTGGCAGTGGCTTATGACAAGTGAAACTCGGTGGCGCCGGATAAGAAGAATCGGTAGGACCGAGTTTGGCTTAGGGTTTAGGTCATATGTGGAAGTGGGAAAGTAGCTGAGGGTTTTGGAGCATATCACTAAGCACATGAAGCAAGAGGCTCATTAAGCAACACCTCATCCCTCCTTGATAGTATTGGCTTTTCCTAAGGACTCAATGTGATCTTGGATCACTAAAATGTAAAATGATGAGTCTTGAGCTTGAAGCTTTAGCCAATCCTTTGTCCTTAGCATCTTGAAGGAGTTCCCACAACCTTTAGTCCATGCCACTCCATTGTTGAACTTATCTGAAACATGCTAGATCGAAATGTTAGTCCAACAAGAGATATGTTGTCATCAATTATCAAAACCACCTAGGGAGCACTTGTGCTTTCATCAGGTTTCAATCCTGTGGAACTTGTGGGTTATGGGCCCACCATGTGGGTTAAAAGTAGAGGGAGCGGTGACATCTTGCATGATCATGTAAGCAAGGCATGTCAGGGGATAGCGTGTTAGTTATGTCGGCAACAACATCGGTACCAAGGGCGAGGGACAAAGAGAACCACTTTCCTGCTCGTTGAACGAGGCGGACCAATAGGCAAAGTTCTCGTCCATCGGTGGCTACCAGAATGTCATCAACAATAGTAATAGGGTCTTATTGACAGGATGGTACACCAAGGTGTTTACATAAGCAGGAGAATATTACTGCTTAGATCATATAGATCACAAGAAAAGTTAAACCAAACAATGGAAAGGAAAATACGATTATCATATTAAACAGAACAATGGAAAGGAAAATGTGTTTAAACACATATTTCAAGGGTATATCCTTCCCAAGGACAAGTAGAGCATGATATCCATGACAGGATAGAATGTAGAAAACACTTTAGGTAAGGAGAGAGAAATTCCATGACATTACCCATACAACGGTGTTTGGATAATTGGAAAAGAAAAGTTTAGCATTGTGGTTCACATGTTCTTACTGAAAATCGGAGTACCACAGACATGCTTCGAGATAGCATCGACACGGTGTTCAAGCAAGGATCGAACTCGGATAGACAAAGGATTCATCAGGAACAACATATAGAATAAGTCTTACGATCTCCTCATGGAAGAATGGTTAACCTTGCTAAATAGGAAACTGATAACAATAGGTCCTCCGGTCAGGTGTTCTAGGCATGACATCACCTTACCGATATATAAGGACCAATGTTATAACTCTTGGAAATATGTCCCAACCATCATATCTGACCGAGGTTCAGATCTGATTGGTGTCAGGATACCTCGGACTCGGGATGCCTGAGAAGAAAAGGTGCAACACCAATTGACGAGATGACATTGTAAGATTCTTGGGAAACGAACTATGGAAGCGAGTTCCGAAACAAGAGTTCATCATTAAGCCAAGGAGAGTGCGAGGAGGTGGCTGATGGCTCAGCGACCATTCCTCCAGATTTCCAAAAAGATGGGTTTCCACAATCATGTGAACAAGGAGATAACATTTGTCAGATCAAATGATATAATGGTGTGCTCAAGGAAAGCATACACAATTGAACATTGATTGATAAGTGCACCGGAAATATGGGCTGGGTCACACGATCAATTTTAGAATGGTGACTAAATGAACAAAAGAAGTAGAATGAAACTATCGACAATTCACTTCCAAGCAATGGAGTTGCTAGAAGTTTGAATTTACACCTCAAAGTTCGATAGCCGGTATTGAGATTAGAAACCACACAGGGACCAAGAAATGAACGGAGATGGCGAGAAGTAATACTATAACAAGAATTCTTAAGAGGTGGAGCATTTCTCACAACATCCTTGATATAAAAGATGATAATAATCCAAGGTGGAACATAACATAAGCTGGATAGCAAGGAGCTCCATAACAAGATCAAGTTTGTGTCGGAGGGAAGGCAATGATGTCGTCGATGATAATACAAGTCACAGAGGGGCAAGGAGGGTATTTCTCATCAAGAATTCAATTGATATCCTGGAAGACCTCAGAATGTTGATGATGATAACAACACATTTGTCGAGAGGTTTCAAGAAGATGTAACCGACCGGTGATGACATCAAGTCAACAGAATGATGAAGCGAAAAGTTATTGAAGCCATAGGTACGACACAAACTAGAAATCAAGCTTGTTGTTCAAGGACAATTGTTATGACGAGGAAGATCGACATAAGATTAGCTCACCATCGAAATTTTTGCTCCGGGAAGGACCAGGTAGCACATTTAAAATCGGCATGACAAGGGTATCGCTAGGCAGGCTAGGAATGACGTGATCGAGTTTATCACCTCAAGAGTTGATTAATCACGGTGCGTACTTGAGTCAGTTATCGGTGTCTTTGAGTGTTTAATAACTCAGAGCCCGTGATTTTTTTGGAATCAATGGGCATGTAGCACTTGATGAAGAACTCATAAGAAGTTATGCGGTTCCATGATAATCTCGAGATACCAGGGGGGTAATACTCGACGATAGATCAAAGTAGAGGTTGGACTAGGGTAAAGCTCTACAGAAGACAAGTGCTCAAACTTGCACGAGAAAAGGAATCAAGGAGAAACATGGTCGGAACCACGTCCACAGATACCAGATGAACTTATAACAAGGGGATAATTATTTTAAAAGAAGCTTCCATGATAAGGTATACATCGGGTCCATGGGCATGAACACAGG
Organism: Triticum urartu; assembly: GCF_003073215.2. Lineage (NCBI taxonomy): Eukaryota > Viridiplantae > Streptophyta > Magnoliopsida > Poales > Poaceae > Triticum > Triticum urartu. The sequence continues at coordinate 236,783,726 of NC_053024.1, forward strand.
GTTCAAGGTCGACTCCCACTTGTTCAATGCATAACCTTTCATTCACCTCTCGTATTTCAAAAATGACATTAGTTGTTGAAAGTTTTTACCTGGTGCAATACCAGATAAGTATGGCCCATGAAATCTTTCGGATTCACATGGATTTGGGAAGGCGTAGGTTCAACCCATCAGGGAACCTTAGATATACCAAAATTTCAAGAATAAATATCACAAGCTCGATAGTAGAGCATGCTGGAGAAAGCAGAGGATACAATTTACCAAAGGCATTATGTATCCGAGGAAAAGCTCACAAGCTTATAGAATATGAAGGACACTGTCAGATAAACTCCAACAAAGGATCTGGTGGTCCTCAAGGGATCTGATGTGAGCATCGGTACTCAACCAAAGGAAGAAGGAATGCAAGGAGATCAGTTTATAGGAACAACTGACTAACTCAAAGTTCAAAGGCAAAGGAATTATCAATTCCAAGACAAGGGGTCAGAAGCAATGCTCTGATTAGGGATGGAGAAGTTGAATATCCTTAGGGGTACAATCGATGGCAAAATTTGATTCATCGAGATCCAACTCATGTTTAAAAAGACGTCTGAGTCGGAAGGATAAATTCCAGGGAACACCTGATGATTGTGTGCATTCACACACATGTTGAATCAAAAGGATCAGAATGACAACCACAAAGGTTTTTAAAGTAAATTTCTAGACCAATGGAATTAACCGGAATGCAAGTATGCAAGAATTCCAAGAACAACATGCTGTTGAGGATTTTTGAAAGATCAAATAGTATTTCGAAGTCTTTTGTGGAACAAAAGAACAACTGGGAGTGAGTGGATACTCGATAATTCCGAGGAATTATCCGTAGGGGAATTTTTGCGGCAAGAAACTACAAGGCAGTGGTACAAGGGATTCTTAAAAGTCGGAGAGCAATTCGATGCATCTTCTAACAAGAAGAGAACTCAGAGTAATTGTATGAATAACAAGTGTATGTCGTTATTCATATGGATATATCGGTAGTAGGAAATTGAAAAGGCAGAGGGCACAAGGGTCTCGGGAATGATCGAAGAGTATCTTCAAAATCTTCTGGTGCAGTAGGCGATCATCTGTGATAATGGGCTCTCCGAGAGAAGTAGTTATGAGAACCTAGAGTCAGATTTAGTAAAATCATTTAACCCGATTAGAAGAGAAATTGGAGTCCTAGAGTATAGACGATAAATAAAAGATCCTAATACCACCCAGTGGCGACGTGGGCCTGTAAGCCACACAACCATGTTAGTAAAAGTTTTTCAATGACTAGACTCAACTTCAGCCAAGGAGTGTGGAAGGGGATTCCTACAGGCAGTCGGCTCTGATACCAACTTGTGATGCCCCTGATTTGACCGTACACTAATCATACATGCGAACGTGTACGATCAAGATCAGGGACTCACAAGAAGATATCACAACACAACTCTACAAATAAAATAAGTCATACAAGCATCATATTACAAGTCGGGGGCCTCGAGGGCTCGAATACAAGAGCTCGATCATAGATGAGTCAGCGGAAGCAACAATATCTGAGTACAGACATAAGTTAAACAAGTTGCCATAAGATGGCTAGCACAAACTGGGATACATATCGAAAGAGGCACAGACCTCCTGCCTAGGATCCTCCTAAACTACTCCTGGTCGTCGTCACTGGCCTGCACGTAGTAGTAGGCACCTCCAGTGTAGTAGGAGTCATCGTCAACGGTGGCATCTGGCTCCTAGACTCCATCGTCTGGTCGCAGCAATCGTGTATAGAAAGGGGGAAAAGGGGGAGCAAAGCAATCGTGAGTACTCATCCAAAGTACTCGCAAGCAAGGAGCTACACTACATATGTATGCATTGGTATCAAATGGAAAATGGTAGCATATGTGGGCTGAACTGCAGAATGCCAGAATAAGAGGGGGATAGCTAGTCCCACCGAAGACTACGTTTCTGGCAACCTCCATCTTGCAGCAGAAGAAGAGAGTAGATGGTAAGTTCACCAAGTAACATCGCATAGCATAATCCTAACCGATGATCCTCCCCTCGTTGCCCTGTTAGAGAGCGATCACCAGTTGTATCTAGCACTTGGAAGGGTGTGTTTTATTAAGTATCCGGTTCTAGTTGTCATAAGGTCAAGGTACAACTCCAAGTTGTCCTATTACCGAAGATCACGACTATTCGAATAGATTAACTTCCCTGTAGGGGTGCACCACATTTGCCAACACGCTCAATCCCCTTAGTCCGGACACACTTTCCTGGGTCATGCCCGGCCTCAGAAGATCAACACGTCGCAGCCCCACCTAGGCACAACAGAGAGGTCAGCACGCCGATCTAAATCCTATGCGCGCAGGGGTCTGGGCCCATCGCCCATTGCACACCTGCACTTTGCGTGGGTGGCCGGAGAGCAGACCTAGCAACCTCCATTACAAAGGAAGTTGCATTACGCGGTCCAACCCAGCGCGCACCGCTCAGTCACTGACGTCACGAAGGCTTCGGCTGATACCATGACGTCGAGTGCCCATAACTGTTCCCGCGTAGTTGGTTAGTGCGTATAGGCCAGTGGCCAGACTCAGATTAAATACCAAGATCTCATTAAGCGTGTTATGTTGAAATAACCACGGACGCCGACCTGGGCCAGGCCCACCTTGGTCTCAACCTTCCCTGTCGCTCCGCCACAAAGATTCACCCAGAGGGCCGTCGGGACAAAGGTCCTTTCAGCCCCCAATCTGTGAATCACTCATGGGTACTCTACGAGCCGACCCGTCTTTAGTCATCACATGTATCATGTATATGTATATAAGTATATACCCGTGATTACCTCCCTGGTGATCACGGCCCGATAGTATAGCATGACAGACGGACAAGAATGTAGGGCCACTGATGATAAACTAGCAACCTATACTAAGTATTTAGGATTGCAAGTAAGGTATCAATAACTGTAGCAACAATTGCAGGCTATGCATCAGGATAGGATTTACGGAAAGCAGTAACATGCTACACTCTTCTAATGCAAGCAATAGAGAGAAGAGTAGGCGATATCTGGTGATCAAGGGTAGGGCTTGCCTTGTTGCTCTAGCAAGGAGGGGTCGTCAACACCGTAGTTGATCGGGGGTGCCGGCAGCGGTCTTGGGGTCTACCGGAAAGAAGTAACGGAGGGGGAACACAATAAATAACAGAGCAAACAAAGCATAACATGGCAATGCGTGGTGCTAGGGGTGACCTAACGCAGTATGAGGTGATACTGGTGAAGGGGGGAAACATCCGGGAAAATATCCCCGGTGTTTCACGTTTTCGGACAGATGAATCGGAGGGGAAAGTTGTGTGTTCACTATGCTAGGGATGCGTGGTGGATGAACGGGCTGCGTATCCGGATTCGTCTCGTCGTTTTGAGCAACTTTCATGTACAAAGTTTTTCCATCCGAGCTACAGTATATTTTATATTGATTTTAAAAGATTTAATTCATTTTTAGCATTTATTTAATTATTTTAATTTAACATTATCCAGAATAGTGCTTGCTAACGTCAGCATGACGTCAGCAGTCAACAAAGGTGTTGACTGGGTCAAACTGACATGTGGGTCCCACTGTCATACACTGTTTAATTAACTAACAATTATTTAGGTTAATTAGTGATTAGATTAATCTAATTATGATTAATTAACTTAATTAATTCTTTAATTAATTAATTAATTATTAATTAATTAATTATTAATAATTTTTTAATTATATATATATACATATATATTCTGGGGCCGTGGGCCCCATGTGTCATAGAGCAAGGGGCCCTAGCAGGCGTGGGGTTTACGGGCATGGGTGCGGGCATCACCCGAGCGGGCGCACGCCCAGGGACGTGCGGGGCGGCGGACCCGGCAGGGCACCGGAGCAGGGGAAGGCCGGTGGCCTGGGGCCGGCGGTGAGGGGCGAAGCGGCGGCGGGGGGGGGGGGGGGGGGGGGGGGGGGGGGGGGGGGGGGGGGGGGGGGGGGGGGGGGGGGGGGGGGGGGGGGGGGGTGGCGCTGCCAGTGCGGGGCCGGGACATCAGCAGGGAAGCGGCAACGAGCAGCGGTGGGATGGCAAAGCGGCGTGGCAGCAGGGACGCAGCCAGAAGGCAACCGCGGCGAGCACGGCGGCCAAGGCAAGCCGCGCGGCGTGGGACGGTGATGAGTGGCGATGTAGGCGGACAGGGGAGGCCGAAGGAGGTCACGGCGGGCGCGGGCCTCGGCAGCCAGAGCAGGGAAGGCGCATGGGGCGCCGTGGTGCACGTCAGCGCACGCGATGCAGCGGCCGCGTGGGCCGAGCGAGGCACGGGCAGCGCGAGGGAGCGCGCGGGTGAGGGGCGACATCGCGTGAGCGGGAGCAGCGAGCGGGGCATGTGCTCGGTGCGTGGGGGAAAGCAGAGGAAGGCAGGGCCTCACCGCAGGGCGTAGGGCACGGGGCAATGGTGCTCGAGGTGGGGGACGGGGACGGCGGCGTCGGAGACGAGGAGGCAGTCCAGTGGGGAGGCGTGGTCGAGGCGGCGGGGTGACTTCGGGGCGACGCGGCGCCGGCGATCCGGCGACGACGACGCGCACAGCGGCTGGGAGGTGACGGCGGGCAACGGCAAGCGGCGTCGGGCAGCACTGGGTGGCGGGGCGCGGCCGTCGGGGCGGCGCCAGGGGCAGCGGTCTCGGGCGCTGGGGGGGGGGGGTTCGATCCCCTTCCCAATCAGATCGAGAGAAGAGGAGAGGAGCGACCAGGAGAGGGAATCGTGGGGAGCGAGTGGGGTGGATAGGGGTTAGGGTTCGGTTGTAGTGGGCGGTTAAGGGAGTGGGGCTGGGCCAGTTGGTTGGGCCTTCACCAACTTGTGCTGGCCAGCTAGGCCACGGTTGGCCCAGTGGGGGGGGGGCGGGGCGGTTGCTTTACTTTTTATTTATTTTAGTTTTCTTTTATTTATTTTTTCATTTTGATTCAGAACAGTTTTATAAAACCTAAAAGCAAGTCCCAATTTAGCAATAATAATTATGCTATTGACCCAATAATTTTAGGCAACTAAATAAGATATTCTAACATTTTATAAAATAGAAAGGCATTTATTTAATTGTTTTACCTACTGCTTTAATTACCTAAGTGCATTTAAACCTTTTATAAAAAGGTGTCTTCTCCACCATAATTTCCTATGAATTAATTGGTTCACTCCGAACATTTTAGTTTTAATATTTGAAAAGTTTTACTGTTTGCTTGATTTCGAATTTGAATTTGGATCGTTTTTGAACTAACGCGAGATTAGCAACAGTAATCGAAGTGACATGGCATCTTTAGGAGAGGGTTGTTGTAGCTTAATTATCCGGGCGTCGCAGACGGACTTCTCACACTCGTTCCATCAAACAAAATAGTTGCACGCACGCCACCGACTATGGTTAAATTTTGGCTCAAAATACAAGACCAATAGACCAGGACCGAGGTAGTACTCTCCAATAAAAAGAGGGATGCGTGACCTCACTTAAATGGTTACAGAAACACACACAGTGCAAAAAAATACAACCATTTGCTGACGTGACCGCACTCAATTAATGTATAAAAATGCCAAATGAACCCTGAATAATTTCAATTTTCAGCATGAATCTCCTGTTATTATATATTACCTATAGAAAAAATACAAGGCGAGAAGAGGCAGCGATTATCGATTCGCCCACAAGGGGGGTGCATTCCCTATCGGAACCACGAGGCTTCTTGCGAGAAGCTATGGTTTGTAAGAGGCTTGTTATAAAGTGTAGGAAAGAAGCATGTCTACCAGAGGGGGGGGGGGGAATGGGAGTTTTAAAATTTCTTTTGGAAATCTCAAAACTCTCGGAACCCAACAACGGAGCGAATGAAAACAGAGTACAACGAGCGAATACAGGCTATCGAATGGAAACTAAGAGCATGCATTGAGACAAATCACATAATTGAAAACATTCAAAAGTAACGAGGGAGAACAGATGTAACATGTGATGCTCGATGGCGACAAGGTATTTGGTAGACCGGTTCGTCCTTCTGCACAAGGACTACGTCTGGTTGGAGGGGTTGTGACTTAACATAGAAGATAAGCTCCCTTCGCCCTATTCTCCTCGATAATTGGTTCGTCAACCAACGTCGAGCACTCGTGGTAGATACTTGAGGTGATCTCCGAACCTTTATAGACTTCTTCGAGAACCATAATCACTCTTGGTCTCTGAAGAAATTGACACCTAACCGTCTAGAGAGTTTGCAGCTCTCAAGAGTAATAGGCGGAGCGTCTGGACTTAGATTTGAGTGACGCTGAACAACTATTTATTTTTTCGGCTGTAGGGGTTTTCTCTCAGTGGATTTTAAACTGAAATCATTCAAAGAGGGGGTTGCTCAACAATCTTCTCAGAATCAAACGGAGCAGCCACCGGACAAAGCCAGCGTGGGGAGGCTATTTATAGCCCTAGCCTTCCCAAATGGGAAATGACCATTTTGGATACGCAGTCCAGCCAATGGCCAACCGACACATTCTCAACGGTCGAATTTCAAAGAGCAATGATGAGATTACTTGAGGAACAAGTAATGCCAACTCCTCGGTCTGAGACAAATCTCTCGCAACGAAGAAGATCACAGTCTCTTGCTCGCAAGTATTTGCTTAGAGCACAAAGAGGTTTCTCTCTCAACTTTCATAGGATTTGGGATTAGCATCAGAGAATCAAAGCTTCGAATGCTACACCCCTATTAATAGTACGGTGGTCCTATGACTCAATAAGAAGAAGAGAGTCAACGAAATAAATGCTACGTCTTCATTCTTCTCGAACACAGTCACTTCCTTCGGAAAGTCACCAAACCAATTGCTTAGCTTTAGCAATTTTTGGGGGGTCACTCTTGGCAACATAATCTTCGGTGATAACCTTCACTGCTATGCAGGAGATTATCTTCATCGTTTGAACCAAACTCCTCTTGATTCTAGGGACCTGTTACTCTATGTGCACTAGCAAACACATAAGTCACATACTGTTTATGTCAACAAACTCCAAAACATTGGGAGGCTGATTATTACACCAACAATCTCCCCCCTTTTGGATGATTGTTGACAAAACAGATAATCATCAAAGTGAAGATTGATAGGTGAAAAGTAATTCAAACAAGAGTGAATAAGTGTTACTTTGCTCAAAGATGAAATAGACTCCCCCTAAATTTATGCAGGGATAAAGATATGAGGTTAATTCTCCTGCAAGTATTGAAGTATACAGAGGAAATTTCAATCATTCGAGACAATTTCTTCGCACTAATGAGATATAATCCATCGAGATCGAAGTGCAATAATTCATAACTTCTGATAATAATTCCACCTGCAAAACAAATGCTTTGAGAGAAATAGTGCAGCAGGCGGGGTTATTAACATTACATCACAGAAGTTTTACAACATAGAATGGATAGTCTTTAAGGCATAAGTTCCAAACTCATACGAACTCAAATCAAAGAAACACAGAAAGCAAATCTATCCAAACTCGATGTAATTCTCCCCCCTTTTGTCAACTAGTGTGAAAAAGGTGACAAATGACAGGAGTACAAAAGCTGAGAACTTGGTTCACTCGGTGGCATCTCCAGAAGAACTATCTGATGTGATCTCTTCTTCAAAAGTAACTGGAATAACTTCATCGTCAACAGCAGTAGATTTTCCTTCAGGAATAGAAGGTTGGGCTGAGAGGATGAAGGCACATTGGGATCAGCCACATGAGTAACATGTGAGAGCACATTTCCTTTGGTAGGTTTCCCTGTTGGTGAGGTGGCTTCAGATTCTTCGATCAACTTGTGAAGCTTAAGATGCAGAAGATCAGTAGTGGGCTCTCAAGCATACACCAAAGGAGTACTGCGAGCTTGGAAATCTAGATAAGCCTTTGTCAATGTAATCATAGATCTCTTTGAGATCGACATTTAGGAGTTGTTTCTTGGTGAATAACTTGCAAAGTAATTTCCAGAGCCTTTTCTTATTCTCATCAGCAATCGGATGCGTGATTCTTGTTTGGTTGTTGATAGCATTCACCTCGACAACAATGTGTTCTTTCTCGCGTCGATCTTCAGCAATGTGCTTTAGCAATAGTTGTTGTGTGTGCAAGCTGACTTCAAGCTGTGATGGAGGTTGATGAGTAATCGTTCGGTCACGCCGAGGTAGACGTGGCCCATCGAATTTCTTGTGATAATCTTGAGGGCTTGACGTGGGTGATTTACTTGAAGAAATCTCTTCCATGACTTGAAGGTTATCATGAACTGGAGGAATGAATATTTTATGACTAGTCTTTGCCAAATACTCAGTGTGCATCATGTGATCAACCACTTTTTGGATCCATGATGCATAAACTTTGAGGCATTTCGGATACTGAGCAGAATCCTTCAAGATGCGCAGAAACATATCTTCAAAATCAAAGACATATCACTCAAAGATTGCATAGATAGCATTTTGAAGAACATCTGAGATGGTATTGTCTGTATTCATCCCAGCCAGAGGGAAAATGGTATAAGTGAGCATGTGATATAAAGTCTGATTCTCGAATGTTAAATGCTCAGGCCTGGGAGGACCATTGTAGTCATGGATCTTTTCTTCACCCATGGTGCATCGAAACATTTCATCTGAAATGGCGTCAATGTTGTGCACTCGAATTTCAGTTTTACCATGCTCAAAATGAGGGAAATGGAAGTGTGAGACAAAATCTATGGAGGTGCACTTGATGTGTTTGCCTTCGGTCATCCACTCCATGATCCATTTTGAACTATCAGATTCATCACTAGGGATGTACAAAGTGGAATAGAACTGAAGAATAATCTCTCAGTTCCAAGGATGTTCGAATGCAAATACATTATTGAGGAAGAAATCTTCCATATCTTGCAGCAACTAATTGAAACAGTCGATATTCTTCATAGCTGGGATGTCTGGATATTCATGAGGGAATATTTTCTTGCTGTCATAGAGGACCCGAGAGTAATAGATAGCCTATTCATTGGTCCAGAAACAAGGCGACTTAGATGTGCATGGCCCATTGTATGGACTGTCTTGAAAGAATTGAGGAAGCATGTTCAGATTGAGCATCAGACCTTTGGCGCCAGCACCTGTCGAAAACAATGGCAATTCTTCACAAGGGTATGGATATTTGAGTTCATCTTCGACTGAAATCACTTCATCTCCATATACCATGGAGTTAGTATAACGAGCAGAGACAAATTTATGTTTGGATGGACCAATATCTGAAATTCTGATCGCTGTGTCGATGGATAACTTGAGTGGAGATTGAGCTGGTGGCACAATAGTGGGAGCTGCAGAGGCAGTAGGCAACGGAGCAGATTCTTTCACAGCCGGTACTGAAGTTGAATCAGGCACTGGAGGTGGTTGAGATTGTTCTTCGGTAATCTGGTGTTGCTGAGTAGTGGGAGCCGAAACATTTGATGTTTCACGAGCAGGAGAAGTTTGAGGTTTAGAGTGAGGAATTTCAACTTCCTCAGAAACAATCTGCTAAGATGGAATGTTATCTCTAACAGGGGAGGCCACATGCACTAGTTCAGTTGACCTTGGCGAGGGAGGAGCATCAATGACTTGTGTAGTGGGCTGCGTAGGAATAGCTGGCTCAGTAGATTTTTCTTTCTAAGGCCGAGCTTCTGAGCGTTGAGGTGAATTTACTGTTGGAGTAGGAGGAACATTCTTCTCGCAGTTTTATTTCGGCGCTTCTTCTGAGCAGTGTGGTCGATATGGCCTTTGACTAGATCATTGTAGCAAGTGACTTGTGCTTGATGCTCATTGCAGATCTTGCGAACAATATCATCTAGATCGGTGTGAAAACACAACCTTTTGTTGCGAATGAGAGTCAAAGCTCGATTCACATCCGTGTAGTTGTCTTCAAGTTGTCTAATGACAAACTTGGAAGAAGTAGTTTTCATTCGACCATCCATGTCATTAAGTTCGGCAGTGAGGGTGTTGATTTCAACTCAATCTTCTCTCATTTTCTTGCACAATAGTTGTGGCCCGTGAGATAACTCCACGAGGGATTGGTAACGAGGCCACTTCGCCATAGAATGGATTTTCCCACAAACTTATCAAGATGCTCCATGTTGAACACATGATTATAGTAGTGAGGAGCATCAGTCGGAACAGGTTGGGCAGTTGGAGCAGGTTGCATAGAAACTTGCTCGGATGGAGGCATAGAGGCCAATGGCTGCATCAAGGTAGGGGCAAACTTAGCAGCCTTTTCTTTCGGAGCTGTATCTTGAGGAGCACTTGGCTCGGCAGCAGGGGCCTTGATTTTCTTCACTTCAGGCTTGGGAATTTGTTTGCCAGGATTAGCCGAACTCACTGGACCTTCAACAACCAAATCCTGTAGATTGATTGCTTCTGGATGAGGAGTTAAATTCACATGCTGTTTCATAGTGACAGTGGTAGGTGGAGTTTTCCTAAGGTTGATCTTCTTTGGTAGTGTTTTTGGAATAGAGTGGACCCGAAGATCAGGCATCACCATTGAACTAGTGATGTTCACTTGCTCGCTGAGAGTAGCTTCAATTTCTCCCTTAGTGAGCGGAGGATCATCTTTATCGGAAAATTCATTAGCATACTCAACCTTTCTCTTCTTCGATGCACTCTTTCGCTTTGCACTGGGATCATGTTTGCATTTGGAATAGCCTTCTGATTTTCCTGCAGCCTTTTTCTTCTCAATGTCATCCTTGAGAAGACGATGATTTTCTTCTTCACGAGCCCTTTCTTTTCTAGCTTCTTTTGATGCTTGATGGCATTCTTTTGTCGGTTTTCAAGCTCATCAAGATATGATTCGGGAGTACGAAGGGATGAAACATGAGCATTTGGTGGTGGCGGCAGTCTCTCCTGGGGATCACCAGATCTGATGAGACCAATTTCACGACAGTCACCCCATGGAGGATGAAATGCAAAGTTCTGCGCAAACCGAGGATGAGCTATTTCATAGTTGAACCACTTGCACACCCAGTGATGTCGAATCGATTGCAGGTGCTTATCTCTGTCATGCTTGGATTCTCCTAGAACAATATTGTTTCGATCATAAGAGATGTATTGAGTTGTATTTGTATAAGGTTGTCTGCCACCCTTCTTCTTCTTTGGAGTATGTTCTTCTTGCTCATCAGCATTTTGCTCAGTCCTTTCTCTCTTGCTGGTTGATGGGACTACCGTTGGGCCCTTTGCTTTCGGAGCTTTGGACTCATATGTTGTACCCAAGATAATATCTTCTCCATCAGCCATACTCACTGGTCGACCAGAATCCTCAACTGGCTGCATGTACCTATGAAATAAGGATAGATACAAGGGAAAATGGGGACAGGGTTACAAATGCTCATGAAGATTTTTTATAGAAACATTTTTGAAGAAGAATTAGATGCAGACTTTGAGAAATGTTTCGAATGAAGGAAATGCGTAGAACGAACTAGTAGGCTCGATGAATATACTAGTCAGCCTGCTAAACATTCCATTCGTACGAGACATAACACAAACCCTAGATCTGAATTTTTTCGGGTGCGAGGGACAACTACAAACCACATTCGCACAAGTTACCTAATCAGTAAAGATCTAAGAAATGAGGTAAAAATTGTTGATTTCAACCACGAGCGAACCCGAACGAGAAGGACAGAAGACCAAGTTCGTACTACACATACCCTAGCTTGGTGATGTGCAACAGCTATGGCGGCGCGAGGAGGGAGATGATCTGCGCCGATGAGGAAGGACTCCGGCGACCACTTTAGGACAGCAAAGCGGCGATGGGATCATCGACATCGAGCTCTAGGAATTGGAGTCCGGTAGGGCTTCGGAGGAGATTGTGGCGAATAGGAGAGGAAGAGGATGAGGGAGACGTGGCGATACAATATTTATATGCGAGGGGAAATAACCGCACAGAGTGAATCTGATCGAACGGACATAGTCGTATGACTATTGCGATTCAATGGACATGATAGGGTGGCAGTTGATGGATAGCATGTGGCAACTGTCATAAAGATCATGGCCCTGACTTGGGCGGGAAACCCCAAATTTTGGACAGATTTTGCCAAAATGATTTAAGTTTGGCACGAACCTTTGACGTAGTCAAGGACACCAGGTAAAGTTTCATTACTAGATGAAATTGAGCATTCATAACGGGAAAATGCTACTTCTTGAGCTTGTGTTGGTTTTTCCCTTGAAGAGGAAAGGGTGATGCAGCAAAGCAGAGATAAGTATTTCCCTCAGTTAAGAACCAATGTATCAATCCAGTAGGAGGCACAAGCAAGTCCCCCAATATATGCACCTGCACAAACTAACAAACACTTGCGCACAATGCGAAAAGGGGTTGTCAACCCCTTCATGGTCACTTGCAAGAGTGAGATCTAATAGAGATATATTTAAAAGATAAGTAAAAAGCAAAATAAAGTACACACAAATAAATTGCAGCAAGGTATTTTTGGATTTTTAGTTTTATAGATCTGAAAATAATATGATGAAAAATAGACCCCGGGGCCATAGGTTTCACTAGAGGCTTCTCTCTGGAAGAAAACATGCGGTGGGTAAACACATTACTGTTGAGAAATTGATAGAAACACACAAAGTTATGATGATATCTAAGGCAATGATCATGAATATAGGCATCATGTCCGTGACAAGTAGACCGAGACGATGCTGCATCTACTACTATTATTCCACACATCGACCAACTCCTGCCTGTATCTAGAGTATTAAGCTCATAAGAACAGAGTAAACGCCTTAAGAAAGATGACATGATGTAGAGGGATAAAATCAAGCAATATGATATAGACCCCATCTTTTTATCCTTAATGGCAACAATACAATATGTGCCTCACTACCCCTACTGTCACTGGGTGAGGGCATCACAAGATTGCACCCATCACAAAGCACCTCTCCCGTTGCAAGAAAAACCAATCTAGTAGACCAAACCAAATCGATAGATCAGAGAGAAATACAAAGCTATCTCAATCATGCATAAAAGAGTCCAGAGAAGACTCAAATAATATTCATAAATAATCCGATCATAAATCCACAATTCATCGGATCTCAACAAATGCACTGCAAAAGAAAGATTACATCGAATGGATCTCCAAGAACATCGAGGAGAACATTGTATTGAAGATCAAAGAGATAGAACAAGCCATCTAGATACTAGCTATGGACCCTTAGGTCCATGGTAAACTACTCATGCATCATTAGAAGGGCAACAAGGTTGATGTAGAGGCCCTCCATGAACGAATCCCCCTCTGGCGGAGTGCCAAAAAAGGCCCCAAGATGGGATATCACGAGAACAGAAGCTTGCGGCAGCGGAAAAGTATATTTGGCGTGCCCTATTGTATAAGGGGAATATTTGGGTATTTATAGTGATGGGGTTAGGGTTAGAGGAGCCACGGGGGGGGGGGGGCACAAGCCCCCTAGCCACGCCCCCTGGGGGCCCCAAGTCTCGTGGGTTTCTTCTGGTCCAAGAAAAATCATCGTAAAGTTTTATTCTGTTTGGACTCCGTTTGATATTGATTTTTTGTAAAAGCCAAAAACAAGGAAAAAAAATAAAAACTGGCACTGGGCACTAGGTTAATATGTTAGTCCCCAAAATAATATAAAATAGCACATTAATGCATATAAAATATCCAAAACAAATAATATAATAGCATGGAACAACAAAAAATTATAGATATGTTGGAGACATATCAGACAACATAGAGTGGAAGAGAGTGGAATCAGTGGATCCTGGTTTGAACCCCTTTTCGAGTAGAAACTTCTTCAGAGTGTCATACCAAGCTCGAGGGGCTTGTTTCAGCCCATACAGAGCCTTCTTCAACCTGAAAACTTTGTTCGGAAACTGAGGGTGTTCAAAGCCAAGTGGCTACTTAACATATACTTATTCATCAAGTTCACCATTAAGAAAAGCAATTTTCACATCCATTTGATAAAGCAGGATATCATTGTAATTGGTAGACGCAAGAAGAATACGAATTGCCTCAAGGCGAGCAATAGGAGCATATGTTTCACCGAAATCAATACCTTCTACCTGTGTATACCCTTGAGCGACAAGATGTGCTTTGTTTCTCACAACAATGCCATTTTCATCTTGTTTGTTCTGGAATATCCATTTGGTGCCGAATATATTGTGCTTCTTAGGATTTGGTTTGTCAACCAACTCCCACACATCATTGAGTTCTAATTGCACCAACTCTTCTTGCATTGCATTCATCCAATCAAGATCATTCATGGCTTCTTCATACTTGGTAGGTTCTATGTCGGGGTAATTGACCACGGGTACCTCGAAGATGGCAAGACAATATTTCAAGACATCGAGGCTAGCAACGCCCCTCAGTCAGACTGCTCAGGTCGCCCAGGCGGCTCCCTGTCCGACTGCCTATGCCGACTCGCCACTCGGCCTGCTCCCCGTAAAACTGCCCCAGCCAGCCGGCTGCCGGCTGCCGACTACGCCAACCAGCCGGCTGCCCGAAGGCAATTGCCGACACTGACAAGACGGCCGTACCCGGCACTGTTGACAAATAGTAGTAGCGACATCATCTACAGTGTATCTGTCCCTGGGCACTGTTTTATAAAGTGCACCAAGGGACAAGGAGGCATGCACATCACATACACACCCTCATGGGTATGGTGCCCCATGCCCACTTGTCCCAATGCCACTACCTAGCTTAGGAATTAAGCTACCCCAAGCCTATATAAGCTAGCTAGCAAGCACACATCCATCCATCCTCACACTCACACATGCATCTCAGGCACATGCGGCCACACACGCTTGTGCTCATATGCATATACGAGATCAGATGCCTACGTCACTGATCTCAGATACAACCCTAGGAGCACATTGTACTGCCAGATATACACCCCACATATATATCCATACATGCAGGAGTAGGGGTATTATCTCTCCGGAGAACCCCGAACCTGGGTAAACTAGCGCGTGATACTCGCATACCCGTCCCCGAATATTCATGCAGCAGTATTGCCCTCACCTCAAGCCACCCTGTGGCATCTATCATCTCACAACCCCCCGTGAGAATACCACGATAGTTGGCGCCCACCATGGGGAAATCTGCTGCTGGTTTCGTAGTCCGGGCGGGCCCCCTTTTTCCTCATCCTCACTGAAGCGTCGTCGTCGTCTCTCCGACTACGCTCGGGGGCTCGACATCGACCCGCCCCAGGGCGGCCATGCGGGATGACGCGCCCTCGTCATCGACCTCGCCTTCTTCATCACCGACACGACATCGCCGCCTCTCTAGCGTCGGTCGAGGGCTCGACATGAGCACGCCCTTGGCGCGTCCGTGCTAGGCGGTGCATGTTCGTCACCCGTTGTCAGTACGCGGGTGTCGCTTCGACGCCGGCCGGCCGTCCGCGCGTGCCGCGCCGCCTCGCTTCGGTTGGCCGCATCTATTCACGCGCTGCTCGCGTCCGCTCCCCTCCATGCTGTGTTTAGCTCCGGCCAAAACGCGCGGTTGCAGCTCCGTAGTAGCCAGCAAGCCAAATACCACATATGCATTAGTCAGACACTACCCATCTACTATAAGCCAAATGCGAGTCGGACGTTGCTCATACGCTGCATGTACATGCCCCAGATAATGGCTGTATAATGCTCATATACCGCCCAGATAATGCCATACACTAGCCAAACATCACTCAGACTATGCACGGGCAGTGTTTGGGCTGCGGGCACCAAGAGTGGCCGGGCGCCCGCCTCGCGCCGGTGCCCCTGCCTGTCCTCTGCTCATCTTCAGACCCCGCTCCTCCCGTCTGGATGTGACGGCCAGCCATGCAAGCTCGAGAGATCTCTCCAGCAGGCCAAGCCCGCTGACCCCTGCTGCATGCGCTAGCCGTCGGGTCCGTGCTGCTCCTCCTCCCTGACGTGACTGCATGCCCCGGACGGCTCCTTACGCACCTGCTGTCTCGTGGCCCTGTGCTGGTCGCCTCCCTCGCATCCTAGCCGACTCATGCGCGTCCGGTTCCCCAGCGTCGCCTCCACTCGGCCGGCCTGGCCGGCTGCTGGCCCCCGCTTGCCTCGTGGCACGCGCCCCCGCCCGACCGGCTTCAGACCTCTCCGCCTCCTCCGTGGGACCCGATCGTAGGCCCCCGTGGCCGTCCCGTGACCTCGCCGACTGCGCCATCGCGCGCGGGCCCCTCCTGCCGCCGTAGCCGAGTCGCCCGATGCCGACTCCCTGCCCGCCGGCCGCTGCACGCCCGCCTGGTCTCCCCCGCGCGCGGGACCTGTCGCCGCTTCCACCCTGAGCTGGAGGCCCGCCTCTCCTCCGGGCGACAGCCCGCGTCCGGTGTCCCGCCCCTTGGTGCCGGCTGCTGCGCCCTCGCCCACCGGCTCGCCGCAGCCGGCTGCGCCCCGCGCGCCCTGCACGCCCCTGCCGGCTCCCGCTGTTCGGCTGCCCGTGTCCGGCTGGAAACAAAAGAAAAGAAAGGAGAGAACCCGACTGGGTTAGCACATTCTCCGCCCGGGCAGGACAGATGTGTAAAAAAGATAAAGAAAAGTCAGTGGCTAGCTGCTGCAACTGCAAAAAGAGAGAGAGATAGAGTGCGAGCCGGCTGCTCGTTCCAGACGGCAGACTGCCCGGTCGGATGAAAAAGAAATGTGTGTCCGGCTGCCCACAGCCGGACAAAGAGAAGAAAAAACATCAACTTCAACAAAGAAGACAAAGTAGTCACCAGGAGATCCGGCTCGACTGCTCAGCAGTCGGCCCGAATCTCGGGGGCTACACCCAGCGGGTGCGCCGACGCGCCCCTGCGAGGAAGAAGACAAAGTAGTTGTCGGGAGATCCGGCTCGACTGCTCAGCAGTCGGCCCGAATCTCGGGGGCTACACCCAGCGGGTGTGCTGATGCGGCCCCGCGAGGAAGAAGACAAAGTAATTACTGGGAGACCCAGTCCGACTGCTCAGCAGTCAGCCCAAATCTCCGGGGCTACACCCAGTGGGTGCGCTGGCGCGCTCCCACATAAGATTGCAAGAAACAAAAACAAGAGATAAAAGAAGAGTTTTGTCCGGCTGCCAGCAGCCAGTAGAAGAGAAGAAAGAAGAAAAAGGGTGTTGCCAGACGCCTCGCCGCCTGCCCGGCTGTGCCAAGCTGGCTCGGCCGCGTACCGCTCGCCGTCTGGCCGGTCAGGCCCGACCCACCGGTCCCCCTTTGAGCACACGGAGGCTCGAAGGCTTCACCCAGCGGGTGCGCTGGCGCACTCCGCAAGCGCTGAGCCGCACCGGCTGTCATCGACGACCTCTGCCTTGTCCACGAAAAAGCAATGCGAGCTCCTCACCCGCATATTTTTGCACCGCGAAAGCACGGATAACCTCGAGCGATGCTTGGGGCGGGGGGCTATCTCTAGAGTTGGCCCGGAGGCTGGCCGCTTAGCCTGAGACATTTGTTCCCGCAGATGGCTTAATAGCGTGCGCAGTACCCAAAGCTCACTCTTAGTCACAGACCACCGAGTGGCAGTCCGGCTAGCAAGAGAAAACGCTAGAGGCCACCCACGCGAAAAGCGTCCGGGAAGAAAAATGGTTCGGGTGACCCGGTCGTTTCCTTTATGAGTATCTGCTCGGTCGAATCTGCTCCGAGAGTCTCAGTACTGTACACTCCACTTCGCGGCCCACTCTCAGCTACAGACCACAGAGCGGCTGTTTGGCAAGCGAGAGCACAAGCCAAAGAGTGGAGGGAACACGAAAAAGATTGAAGGGGGCTCGGACGAAACCGAGTCGGCACCCTCCGCATAAAACTTGCAATGCTAAAAGCAATCGTTTGATATATCTGCATGGACTAACTTTGTCTTTTGCATGATCATTTCCGTGGGGAACCCCCCCTCCTTTCTCGGAGGCTACGCCCAGCGGGTGCGCTTGCGCACCCCCGCCGGGAGCAAGCCACGCCAGTTGCGGTCCGCAGCCGGTCGTCATCGACATCTTCTACATCAACGCCCGCTAAAAAACCTCCGCACAACTTTGCCAAGTTTCCCGGAGGCTCGGGGGCTACTGTCGGGGTAATTGACCATGGGTACCTCGAAGACGGCAAGACAATATTTCAAGAGATCGGGGCTAGCAAAGCCCCTCAGTCCAACTATTCAGGCTGCCCAAGCGACCCCTTGTCCAGCTGCCCGGGCTGACTCGCCACCCGGCTTGCTTCCTGCCCGGCTGCCCCAGCCAGCCGGCTACCGATTGCGCCAACCAGCCGGCTGCCCGAAGTCAACCACCGACACCGACAAGACGGCCGTACCCGGCACTATTGATGAATAGTAGTAGCGACATCATCTACAGTGTATCTGTCCCTGTGCACTGTTTTATAAAGTGCACCAGGGGACAAAGAGGCATGCACATCACATACACACCCTCATGGGCATGGTGCCCCGTGCCCACTTGTCCCATGCCACTACCTAGCTTAGGAATTAAGCTACCCCAAGCCTATATAAGGTAGCTAGCAAGCACACATCCATCCATCCTCACACTCACACATGCATGCTCAGGCACATGCGGCCACACACACACACTTGTGCTCATATGCATATACGAGAACAGATGCCTATGGCACTGATCTCGGATACACCTCCAGGAGCACATTGTACTGCCAGATATACACCCCACATATATATCCAGACATGCAGGAGTAGGGGTATTATCTCTCCGGAGAACCCCGAACCTGGGTAAACTAGCGCGTGATACTCGCATACCCGTCCCCGAATATTCCGGCAATAGTCTTGCCCTCACCTCAAGCCACCCTGTGGCATCTATTGTCTCGCAACTCCCCCCACCTCGTGAGAATACCACGACATTATGCCAATGAGACAAAGGAGAAACTGCCACAGTAGTTAGCCAAACGAGTGCGAGAACGAGTTGTGGGTCGATAACCTGGATTCTTGGGTTCTTCGAGAATTAATGTAGGGTCAACTCGATTTGCCACTCGAGGGAGAGGATTTCCATCTTGATGATCATTTTCATTTTCCTCAGCATCAGCATCGGGATTTGCATCTGTATCACCATTTTCATCGGGATTGCCATTCAGATTGGCATTAGCATTCTGGTTTCCATTTGTGTTTGGAGCGGCATTTTCTTCGGTAGTGGCTTGGCGAATTCCGGTTCGAGTCATGGGGGCATCATCATCAGAAGAAGAGTCATGAGCATTTCCTTCGACTGGCTTGACACTCCCAATGGCCATTTTCTGAATAGCCTCCGATATCGGTGGTTCATCTATCACATTAGGTAGGTGCTCCTTTTGGGAGCCATTAGATTCATCGAACTGCACATTTACTGTTTCCATAACTTTCCCGTGGTGAGAGTTATAGACCCGATAAGTATGCGAGTTTGAGCCATAACCAAGAAGAAAACCTTCATGTGCCTTAGGTGCAAACTTGGAATTATGATTCTTGTCATGAATGTAGCAAGGTGCACCAAAAACACGTAAATAAGAAACAGTTGGTTTCTTGCAAGTGATAAGCTCATATGAAGTTTTCTTAAGGAACTTGTGAAGATAAACATGATACACAACATGACAAGCAGTGTTAATAGCATCAACCCAGAAATGAATAGGAGTTTTATACTCACTAAGCATTGTTCTCGCCATTTCTATGAGAGTTCTATTCTTTCGCTCAACAACTCCATTCTATTGGGGGAGTGTATGCAACTAAGAATTCATGAGTAATACCATTCTCATCGAGAAAATCTTCGATATGAGTATTTTTGAACTCAGTACCATTGTCGCTTATGACATGCTTAATTCGCACATCATATTCATTCTGGGCCTTCTTGGCGAACCTTTTGAAGATGTCTTGGGTGTAGGTTTTGTCTTCGAGAAAGAATACCCAAGTGTAACAAGAGAAATCATCAACAATAACCAGACCATAATGATTGCCACCAAAGCTTGCATAGTTTTCAAGTTCGAATAAATCCATATGAAGAATTTCCATAGGTCTTGTCGTGGTCATGATAGTATTTGATGAATGATGCTTCTTGGACAATTTACTAGCCTCACATGCAGTACAAAGACGATCCTTGTCGAACTTTACATCAGGAATGCCAGGGAGATGATTTTTCTTCACTAGAGTCTGCAAATTTCTCATACCTGCATGACCAAGTCTTCGGTGCCACAAGTTTGGACTGAGGGACCCTTAGAGAATTCCACTATATATAAATCACCCTGTCTATTTCCCTCGAAAACGAAGGAATTGTCAGAGGCCATAAAGACAATGCAGTTGGATATAGAGAATAGAACTAGGATGCCTAGATCACAAAGCTTGCAACTAACATGAGATTGAATCCAAGAGACTGAACAAGTAAAACATCATTAATGGTTTTGTCTCTGGATATAGCAATTTTACCTAACCCGATTACCTTTCCTTTTTTGTTGTCGCCAAAAGTGATATACTTTAGAGATGAAGCAGCTAAGATGGGGTCGACAAACAATAACTTGTCTCCGGTTAAATGACTAGTGCATCCACTACCCATTATCCATTCGGTACACCCAAAGACATAGTCCTTTTCTTTCGACACTTTTGCCATGAAGCAGTAGGAAGGATATTCGTCGTTGCTTGAATGTTTCTTGAAGAAGTTTGATGCAGGGGTGATGGCACATGCTATGCCAGCCATGCCAGAATTAGAATCCTCACCGGATTCATCAGCTTCTTCGAAACCAGATGATTCTTCTTCATCGGAGTCCATCTCCTTGCCAATGTACGCCTTGGCCTTGCAAGAGGTATTCTTGCGGTTGGAGGACTTGGAAGGATTCCTCGAGGAAGATCTTGATGAGGACTTTGAGGAGGAGATGTCCTTCTTTTTGAAGAACTTCTTCATTTTCTTCTCATCATCGGAGTCATAGTTCTTGCTCTTGCTTTTACTATGGTGGTTTCCTGAATCATATCTTCCACTGGCACAGATTTTAGCTTCCCAGAGAGGGCCGTCCAAAATGAAATGTCCTGGCCTTTTGCACTTGAAGCAAGTGTAATCTCCAGTGGGTTTTGATGAAGATTTTGAACCGCCTGAGTTGCTGGATCCCTTCTTTTAAAACATATTATTTCTGTGGAGTCGCTGGAATCTTTTCGTGAGTAATGCGAGATCTTTGCTGATCCTTTCTGGGTCATCAGAATCTTCTTCGGCATTTCCTTCGGAGGAGGAATCAGCCACAACCTTGAGAGCATGATTTCTGCGATGACTTGAACCATAGAGATATCTCTTCTCTTCTTCTTGTTCCCCGTGGGTGTTTATCCTTTCCATTATATCAGCAGAGTCGAGGTATTTGAAATCAGCTCGTTCCCTTATCATCAGAAGTAGTGTGTCGAACGAACTGTCGAGTGATCGAAGCAGTTTCTTCACAACTTCATGGTCAGTGATGTCTTTGGCGCCGAGACCTTGTAGCTCATTGGCGATGTCACTCAGGCGATCGAAAGTTTGCTGAAAGCTTTCATTTATAATGCGATTGAACCTATTGAACTTTGCTCGAAGGGTATCAATGCGAGCATCTTTCTGAGTTGAAACACCTTGATTTATCTTCTCGAGAATGTCCCACAATTCTGCAGTTTCACACTTATGATAGAGAAGAAATTGAGCACGGGAGAGATGGCCACCAATTTCATCCTTAGCTTGAGCATCCATTTAAATGAGTCTCTTCACTCGGTCATTGGGGACTTGGGGCACTTCAATCGTGACTCCATTCTACACCACATTCCACATATCATCATCAATTGCTTAGAGATAGATCTTCATCTTCTACTTCAAGAAGGGATAGTCTGTCCCATCGAATATGGGAATCTTGAGGTGCGACTTGTAGCTCACTCAAGACATACTTAAACTCCAAGGTTGTTAGAACAAAATGAGCAGATTCAATGAGTACCTTGCTCTGATACTAATTGTAGGAACAAAGTATGTCTACCAGAGGAGGGATGGGTGAATGGGAGTTTCAAAATTTCTTTCGGAAATCTCAAAACTCTCGGAACCCAACAGTGGAGCGAATGAAAAAGAGTACAACGACTGAATACAAGCTATCAAATGGAAACTAAGAGCATGCATCGAGACAAATCACATAATTGAAAACATTTGAAAGTAATGATGAAGAACAGATGTAACCGGTGATGCTCGATGGCAACAAGGTATTTGGTAGACCAGTTCGTCCTTCTACACAAGGACTATATCTGGTTGGAGGGGTTGTGACTTAACACAGAAGATAAACTCTCTTCGCCCTATTCTCCATGATAATTGCTTCATCAACCAATGCCAATCGCTCATGATAGATACTTGATCTCTGAACCTTTACAAACGTCTTCTTCAAGAACCACAATCACTCCTGGTCTTTTATGGTGGGTTCTGGACTCCTTTTGTTAAAGTATTCTTGGATGTATCAGAGGACGAATCTACATCAACTCTGAAGAAATTGACACCTAACCATCTAGAGAGTTTGCAGCTCTCAAGAGTAATAGGCGGAGCGTACTGGACTTAGATTCGAGTGATGCTGAACCACTATCTAAATTTTCGGCTCTAGGGGTTTTCTCTCGATGGATTCTAAACTCAAATCACCCAAAGAGGGGGTTGCTCAACAATCTTCTCAGAATCAAACGGAGCAGCCACCGGACAAAGCCGACACAGGGTGGCTAATTATAGCCACAACCTTCCCAGATGGGAAGTGACCATTTTGGGCACGCGGTGCAGCCAATGGCCAACCGACATGTTCTCAACGGTCGGATTTCAAAGAGTAACAGTAACATTACTTGAGGAACAAGTAATGCTAACTCCTTGGTCTGAGACAAATCTCTCGCAGCGAAGAAGATCACAATCTCTTGCTAGCAAGTATTTGCTCGGAGCACAAAGAGATTTCTATCGCAACTTTCATAGGATTTGGGTTTAGCATCACATAATCAAAGCTTCGAACACTACACCCCTCTTAATAGTACGGTGGTCCTATGAGTCAATAAGAAGAAGAGAAACAACGAAATAAATGCTACGTCTTCACTTCATCTTCATTCTTCTCGGACACAGTCACTTTCTTCGGATAGGCACCGAACCAATTGCTTAGCTTCAACAATTTTTGAGGGGTCACTCTTGTCAACATAATCTTCGGTGATAACTTCACTGATACGCAGGAGATTATCTTCGTCATTTGAACCAAACTCCTCTTGATTCTAGGGACCTGTTACTATGTGTGCACTAGCAAACACATAAGTCCCATACCGTTTATGTCAACAAACTCCAGAACATAGGGAGACAAATTATTGCACCAACATAAAGCTTGCCCCAAATTGGGAATTTTTTTTACCACGACATATATGTGCCATGTCATGACACCATGCCAAGTTTCATGATTTTCTGGCGAGTTTTGGATTTACGTGGATTTAAAAATCAATATTCCCAACGTTTGAGGCCGAGCCAGGACGCCGAGATGGTTGTAATTCATCCCCATTCCTTGCATGGGACCTAAACATGCATCCAAGGACACATGTATGATTTTTCTAGCCATTTTGGTGCACCGGAGCATGTATTTGTAGTCTATATTTGAATTATGGACATTAAATGCCTAGAAAACTCAATTAATGCATAAAAGGCCAAAGAACCCTGAATAATTTCAAATTTCAGCACGAATCACCTATTGTTCCATGTTGCCTGTAGAAAAAAAATACAAGGCAAGAATAGGCAGTGATTATCATTTCACCCACAAGGGCGACACATACCCGATCAGAACCATGAGGGTTCTTGCGAGAAGCTCCGGTTTGTAAGACGCTTGTAGTAAAGCTTGCCCCAAATTGGACAATTTTTTACCACGACACATATATGCCAGTTCGTGACACCATGCCAAGTTTCACGATTTTCTGGTGAGTTTTGGATTTATGGGAATTTAAAAACCAAGATTCCCAATGTTTGATGCCAAGCCAAGACGTCGAGATGCTTGTAATTCATTCCATTTCCTTGCTTGGGACCTAAACATGCACCCAATGATACATGTATGATCTTTCTAGCCATTTTGGTGCACTGGAGCATGTATTTGTAGTTTAGATTTGAAGTATGGACATTAAATGCCTAGAAAACTCAATTAATGTATAAAAAAGGCCAAATGAACCCTAAATAATTTCAAATTTCAGCATGAATCTCCTGTTGTTTCATGTTGACTACGGAAAAAAAACAAGGCGAGAAGAGGCATCGATTATTGTTTTGCCCACAAGGGGGACATGTTTCCCTATTGGAACCATGAGGCTTGTTGAGAGAAGATCCGGTTTATAAGATGCTTGTAATAAAGCTTGCCCCAAATTGGATAATTTTTTTAACACGACATATATGTGCCATGTTGTGACACAATGCCAAGTTTCACGATTTTTGGGTGAGTTTTGGATTTACGGGGATTTAAAAACTGAGATTCTCAATGTTTGAGGCTGAGCCTGGATGCCCAGACGGTTGTAATTCATTCCCATTCATTGCATGGGACCTAAACATGGATCCAAGGACACATGTATGATTTTTTCTAGCCATTTTGGTGCACTTGAGCATGTATTTGTAGTTCAAATTTGAATTGTGCACATTAAATTAATGCTTGGAAAACTCAATTATAATGTATAAAAAGGCCAAGCAAACTCTTAATATTTAAAGTTGTTCTGGTCAACCGTCTGGCACCTGTGGGTAAGCACTGTGCGCACATGTCATGCTAGCTCGCGCTTCCTTCTTTACTAAGTTTTCCATATTAATGGTGTTATATATCCAAACATGCTACCATTCCCCACCACTCCCCCAATCGGTTTCTCGCCACTCCTCCCATCGATTTCTCGCTGCCAGTGATAGTGGGCATAGAAGGCTAGGCATTGACACACAGACCATACCGCAGTATACCATTCCAAGCATGCCAATCCGGCGAAGCACCACCGTCGCCATCAACCTCCTCGACTAAGAGAACGAGCGGAAGCAGGCCAGAGAGCAAGAACGGCGATACGCCGTCGAGGAAGAGCGGTAGCGCGCCGTTGAGCATGACGGTATCAACACACCCTAGTGCTTGAGCAGGCCAATGCCTACACATGGGTTTGTCGCCCCCCATGGAGAGGAGCAGAGCAAGAGTGTCAAAGCGTTGTCGCGCAAGAGCAGGAGAACACCGCTGCGCATCAAATGCGGGTTTCCACAATCAAATGGGCAACTATCTTGTTCTTAATTAATGAAAAGGCAAAACTTTTGCTTCTTCCTGTGTAACACCCTGGATTTTGGCCCTTTCTTTTTCTTTTAAATTTCTTTGGATTTGTTTTCTGTGGTTCTGTGGTCTAGAAACATGGGAAGATTACCTATTCCTCCTTTCCAGAGTGGCTTATCAATCTCAAATTCTTCCCAAGGCCATGTCATATCCATCTTAGCCCAACCACAAATTCTTTTTCTCAGGAATATTCCTTTTTCTTTTAAAGGAATAACCCTGTCTGACCTAGGCTGTGAAGCAACCTATATTTCTGTCTTTCAAAAAATTCCGAAATAATTCTCATAAATTGTTTGGATCATATATGCCCCAAATATGTCCAAAATTTTCTTTCCTAGTCCAAAAGTAATCCAGCAATATTCATTCTTCATTTCTGTCTAGAGTGGTCTTCTCTGAAGGAAGTGCCACCTATCTCTTCTTGAGTGCTCCCAAAGTTTTTGGGCATACTCTCACATCCAAATCATTGCCTCATAACAAAATTCAGCACTATTTTCCCAGCCAATCTTCCTCAGCAATTTTCCAAAGTTTCTGTTAGATGGGAGCCTTGTTGAAGGAAGTACTAGCTAGGAGTATCCAAATGAGTTGAAATTTTGCAAGATCTTCCATGTGCTCAAATCATGATGCTGCACCAATTTTTAGATCCATCCAATCATCTAGGTGATCACACCATCAAATCTTTGTTTCTGGCAATATTTCCATGTTGTGAAGCAAGTATATTTTATATTGCTTCATTATTGCTGAAAATGCACCAGAGCATTCTCCTACCCATAAAACTTATCTCCACCAAATTTGGGATCAATTAATCAAGCCAATATTTCTCCATATTTTTCTCAAGTTTATGGACAGAGAAGGACTGCGAAGGGAGTACTATTTTGGCAAGTCCAAATGGTATGAAAATTTTACAACGTCTTCATATGTCCATATCATCATGATCTACCAAATTTCATCCCCACCGAACACTCCATGTGAGTGCATCATCCAATTATCTATCCTGGACCATAATTGTAGTTGCAAAGCAACTATATTAATTTGTGGTCGTAATCTTCTCCAACTTCACAAGATTGTAGTCCTTCCTAACCTAAACCTCTCAGACATCAAATTTGCCTCTTATTCTTCTCATTTTATCATAGAGATGTGGCCATGTTTGCTACAACAAACTTCTCTTGATGCATCCCATCTACCCATGGCTCTTTCTGCTGATCTTTCACCTCCTACAGTCCCTAGGGTGCAAAGAGAAAGCGCTAGACATCAATTGCCAGCCTCTCTTGCCCTCTCCTTGCCATGTCGCGTGGTGACCGTGTTGTTGGCATGCCTGTGCACGTGCTCTGGCAGTGTTGGATGCTCTCTGTGCATTGGAACGCGTCGAGGAGCTTCTTCCCTGCGGCATTCGCGCGTCCCCGAGTGCCGACCTGACTCCATCTTCTCTCACGTTGCTCTCTGATCTCCGTCCCGCTGATCCCCTCTCTATGGTGCTTGCTACTCTATATTTATAGTGGCCTTGGTCCTCTTCCTCAGAAATGTAGGTGGGAAGGGATCCCACAATGACCAAATTTGAAGGGAGAAAACTAGTACATCTTATCCTGACGAAAGGTGGTCTTGGCCTGCAAAGCTTCTGGTCGTGACGCGGTGGTGGGCTCGGCGATGACCTCTGTCCTACCGTCCTGGCGGTCTTGGTCTTGTTGCATGAGAATGGAAACCTTTGGCTGATTTCTCGGGACTTAGCTCCTGCGCTTGCCTCTGTAGCACCACAGAGGAAACTGTTATACTACACCCGCTGGCGCCCGCCTGGCCTTGGTCTTCATAGCTTGCGTCATCCAATCCTTTTGGAGGTCTTGGCGTCGTCCGGCTTGCGAGGGTCTTCAGTTGTTGATGTTGAAGGTGGGCCGTACCAGGTTGTCGATGGAGCCACGCCGTGGGCCGCAGGAAGGCAAGTCTGGGTACCCCCGTTCCCAAAACACCGACAGTTATTTTCAGTGTAAAGGCCATAGTCCCTAAAGCATCACATTAAAATGTACATTGGCAAATTGATAAATGTTATCTTTAATCCCTCCATGTCATACATAGTTTGATGACATCTACTCAAAACACTCTACTCTTAGTAGTGCTCTAGGAGGTTCAAGCTATAAAATAGCTCATCGGACATCCGCTAGACTTGTAACTCAAATATCCCTTTCCGCAATGTAATTGAAGAAACATAATTTTCTTGTTACAATAAATTCTACTTCATTTTGAAAACCTTTTAAACATTTCAAAGGGTCTAGACTTATGTCTCAAGAAGTAAATATAAATATCTACCTAAGTCTTCTTTGAAGGTATATAAATCCATCGCTTGCAACAACACTTATTGAACTACACACATCAACATGCATGTTCCCGGGATGCGGGAACACGACACCCATCATCATCTGGCCAGATAGATATATCCACTACTTGCATCCATCATCATCTGGCCATACAAATGTGACCATGTCATGGGGATGTTGGAACACGACAACAAGAAAGAAGAACAAAACCAGTAACGAATATAACGGTATAGTGAGCATGTGATGACTTGGGAGGATACGATGCATCCCGGGTATTGTGAAGTATCATGAAGCAAAGAGAATGTCACATGATAACCAATAGTTCACTCAAATATCATTCATGTGCTCATAGGGATCGATATGGACGTCCGCGATTCCGCTATCGGCCATTGAACGAATGGTTTCATTCATGGCTATGAGTTACCGAACCTACAGGGTCACAAGCTTAAGGCAATCACAATCTATTGAGTGTTAGTAGGACGGGAGTGATGAGAATCTATTTGTGGAATTGTTTCATAAATATTCAGAATAGTTTTAGAGGATCCAAAAGCATTTCGGGGTCATAGGAAGGGTTTCAGATGTTTCCAGAAATGTTCTAGTGCAAGGACACTTTTGCGGGGCAAGGGGTAAGGCCCACAAGGCTTTAGGTCAGTGCAAATGGAGTTTTTTAACCATTAATGACATTACGATAGGCTCATACTAACCTCTATAAAATATAAGGGAAAGTTACAATATACAAGCCATAATTACATCCAACCCACCTCTTGTGGGTGGAGGAAGAGTATTAGGGGGGACTAGGGTTGCAGGAATACAGGGGGTGTATCACTTATGAGTCTAGATTTAATTTAAAAAGGATACAATAAAATCCTTTTTTCTCTTCCTGAACTCTATATTGGAGGAGTGCAAAGTCCTCTTTGAATCTAGCCAGCCAGGCCTGGGGAGTGGGGGGGGGATCCCTCTGAAATGCTTGTTATTTCTTAACTTCCAAATGCTCCAAGATGCATGAAGAAATATTTCGATGAACATGGTTCTCCCCCAAGTAGTTTTGGCCATCTCAAGCATAGGGGGGCGAGTGTTTTGCATCCCCCAAACAATTCCTTGATGATTCCAACATTGTTGGCTAAAGCTGTAGTGTAGGAACAGATGATCCACGGCCTCCTCAACTGTCTGGTCACATAGAAGACAGTTGAAATCATTCGCAATATTATAGTGTCATCTCCTGAGCATATTTTTGTTTTGAGATGGTCTGAGAGTAGGAGCCAGCCAAAGACTTGGATTTTCATGGTTGTTTTGGATTTCCACAGCCATTTGTATGCATCTTGTGCTTGACTCTTTCAGAAGTAAAATCTGTAATATCTGCTAGGAGTAAATTCTTTGGCTCCCCAAATATAGGTCCAAGTATCTGTGCCCTCATTTCCATTTTTCTGACAAAAAGACTGTAAGAGAACCCCCTACAGTATAATTGGTGCAACAAACCCAAATTGCAAGTACCATGCCTTGAACCTGGGTGGGTTGCCCTCATTTCCATTGATGTGTGAAACTAGCTGTTCCATTGATGTGTGAAACTAGCTATTGCATGTTCCTAATCTCATCATGTGCCTGTATAGACAGTGGGAGATGGAACGTTTCTTCTAGCGAAGTGGCTAGAAGGAAGTCTCTCACTGATATGTCTTGATCCTTTTCCAATGAGAAGGCTCTTGAATGTGTGTCCGCGAGTACATCATTGAGCCAGAAGTCTTTCCACATTAACACTTTGTCTCCAGATGCAATAGTCACAAAAGATATGCCTCGATATATGGGAGTGAGCTTGATTACATCCCTCCACCAGAATGATCTGCACGGGTCGGTAGCATGGGGAAATTCGTTGTCATAGTAGGTTGTCCAGATTAACTCCACCCACGGGATATCATGGTGATTGTAGAATTTATGCAAGTATTTCAACATGAGGGCGTCACTTTGGGTTTGGAGGTTAATTATTCTTAGCCCTTCACTTTTTTGGGGTGGCAGATCATATCCCATGCAACAAGAGAGTTACATTTATCTCCTTGTTCTGTATTTTTTGTCCATAGGCATTTCCTTCAAATTTTATCTAGTAGCTCAATGATTTTCGGAGGGAATCTTAGCATGCATCAAGCAAAGATAGTCAGGGAAGTGATGACCAAATTGAGGAGGGAGAACTTGGCACCATATGACATCAGAGAGAGTGTGGCAGATAGTTTATGCTCCGTCGAGCAAACCAGAGGCATGAGGTCTTGAACTGATGGCTTGGAAATGCCAAGTGGAAGGCCCAGGTAGGTGAATGGCATGGTTCCAATGGAGGATCCAAAAATACCAGAAAGAGTATTACTGAGGGTGTCATCACATTTAATTTTGAATTAATGTGGACTTATGAAAGTTTATTTTGAGGCCAATGGGTTCAGCAAAGTCCTGAAGGATGGATTTCATTGTTTGTGCTTGTTTAGGGAAGGCTTGCATAATAAGTATCATGTCGTCCGCATATTGGATGACCGTTAAATCCCTTTGATTTGCTTTGGGAAAAGGCAAGTTGATTGTTCCCTGTCTGAAAGCCTCGTTGATGGCAGCTAGAAGGAGGTCAACTGCTAGGACAAATATGAGCGGGGAGATTGGGTCTCCCTGTCATACCCCGCATTTGCAGAGAAACTGCCTGCCAGGAATGCCATTGAGAAGAAGAGATGATTTTTCAGAGGAAAAATGCTTTTGATCCATCCAAGCTATTTATCATTAAATCACATATGTTTCATAATCTCAATCATGGCCTCATGCTTAATAGTATCAAAAGCTTTCACAAAGTCTAGTTTGAGTAGAGTAATTTCTTTCTTTGAGCTCTAACATTGAAAAATATACTCAAATGCCCAGGCGAGGCAGTCCAGGATGTTTCTCCCCTTTATGAATTCATATTGGTTACGGTGGGCAATTTCGAGGATGACTTTCTATAACGTATTTTCCAGAAGTTTTGTAATAAACTTAAGACAACAGTTAAGGAGAGTAATTGTCCTGTAGTCATTGACTAAAGTTGGGGAAGATACTTTCAGAATTGGAGTAATGAACCCCTCATTGATGCTTTCCAGGTTTAAGTTTCCATCAAAGAACTGGTTGCAAAGCTTGTAGAAATCTTCCTTAATGATGTGCCGACAAGTTTTTAGGAAGACACCATTAAAACCATCTGGCCCTGGGGCTCTATCAGCTGGCATTTTACGGATGACAGAGTCAATTTCTTCTATTGTGAAGGGGGTTGTGAGTTGGTCCAGATCAGCCACCCTTTTAATTACTGCTGGAAGATCAAATTTCATTTGGAAGTCTTTAGATGTCCCTAAGCGTTTCTTGAAGGTCTGATGTATGATGGACTCTTTTTCCTGCATGATCTTCAATTATTGTTCCATCTTCTAAGGAAAGGGCTGAGATTCTGTACCTTTCTGAAGCCATGGCATGGAAAATTTTAGGAAGCTCATCACCAAAACGTACCCAGCGAATGGTACACCTTTTGCGTGAATATCCCCTTTGGTAGGTGAGTAATCTGAGGAGTTGATTTTTGATAATGTTCCTAAAGTTCCTCTCAGGTACAGTAAGGCAGCGTTTGTTTTCCAAGGCATCAAGATCTTTCAGGGTCTTGTTAGAGTTTGCAATGGCCATAGAGAGTTTTGAGATGTTCTTGCTCCATTGTTTCAATGCATATCTGAGATTTTTATTTTTTTTACATATCATGGTGGCATAATTCGATATGCGAAACAATTTTTCCCAAGAAGAGGACACCACATCCAGGAGGCCCGGGTGGTGCACCTAGCATGATTCAAATCTGAAGATTTTGCTGCGTGAAATAGTTGTTTCAATTGGGACAACACACGGGATGTGGTCAGAGATAGGTTTACCAAGGGGTTTAAGCATAGTGTTAGGATATGTGCAGGTATAGTTGATCGACGTGAAAAACCAATCAAGTTGTTCGAGTAGAGGGTCCATTTGCATATTACTCTAGGTGTATGATCTTCCTTTGATTGGGAGTTCCACAAGGCATTGAAATCTTATGAAACCATTAAACATAATCATGTCGTTGATATTTCCCCCTGGCTTGTTTTGATTCTCTGGACGTCTAATGTAATTAAATTCCCCAACCAAAAGCCAATCTTCAGATTGTGAAATACTTAAGTTCATTAGCCAATTAGTGTACTTAGTCCTGGCATCACCTTGGCAGGGGCCATATACATTGACCAATGTCCAAATTTGTGTTCATTGTGTGGACTTGAAACGTATGACCAGAGCAAATTTTTCCTGCATGAGCACTTCTCCTGTGAAGGGTGCACTATTCCAAATGTTGATAATACCTCCCGAGGCCCCATGAGAGGGTATATATGCAAATTTATCAAAACGTCAGGGACAACAAGATTTAACAAAATTATTATCAATCATAGATTCCTTGGTTTCCCGCAGATAGATAACTGCACATCCACTAGCTAAAATAGCATTCGAAAGTGCCAAAAGTTTACGATCATCGTTCATACTATGCATATTCCAACATAAGACATTCCAGTTTCGCCTAGCCATGAAAGAGCAAAAAGGTAAATGAAAATAAAATAAGGCCTTCACTCCGAAGAAGATCCTTCTTTGACAGAAGCCAGGAGAGCCTGCTCGGTTAGTTCTTCAGGTGGCACACCACACATCTGTGTCCCCACATGTTGCATCACATGAATCAGGGTTGGAGGTGGAGCTTAGGTGTTCTTAGTGACTGCAGCAACATCAGAGATCCTGCTGGTGGCAGAAGTAGAAGGAATCATGCGTGGTTTCACTTTGGAGGTCTTCTTCTTGCTGTCAGTGGGCTGCTATACTTTAAATCCATCGTATTTGTTAGATCTGATGCTTCTGCAAACACTAACCACACATTCTAGGGCATTAGTCTTGGCACGTTTACATTGTCCCTTGCTACTAGAGAATCCCACAAGATCAGGTAAAGCAACAGGGAGGTTTCTAGCTGGGTCCTGCATCTCCATGTTAAACAGTTGTAGGTCAGAGCTGTTGTCAGCAGGAAAAGTCACATCTTCTTCTGGAAGTTCAGTAATAGTGACAGAGGATCTAGGAGCAGGCACTTGAGCAGTTTCATGAGCCAACATTTGGATGGACCAAGTATTTCTAGAGATGACCAAGGTGCCCAATGATTCAGTGCGCTTGATAGAGGAGGAAACACCAATAGTTTCGGCATCAACCATAGTAAGAACTAACTGCATCTCCAAATTAGGTGGTTGGAATCCATATCCCTGAGCCCAAGGACCAAAAGTGGATAAAGTAGGCAGTATAGAGCTTGACATGAAGTTAGTGACTTGGACAAAAGGGAAATGCTCACCAAACACCATGGAAGCCACAGTTTCATTGGTAGTAGACACACTGTAATGCATACCAGAGCTGGAGACTGTGAGATCAATGAGCATCACCTGAGCATGATGACTAGGAGACTCTTGCTGTAGTGGGCCACCATTGACAAGGGTCTGAAACATTATGAGTGGCATCATGACGAGATCATCTGAACCATTACTAGAGTCAGAGTTTCCAATATTGGAGATTGAGTCATTCCAAGCAGAGGCAGGACTGTCAATGATGTTGTTCACTGCTAGTATTCCATCCTGAACCTGCAAGCCTTCTCCAGCGAGCTAGTGCTGATAGTTGTATAGAGCCGTAGGGGCTTGTGGTGGAGATGGAGGCCATACCCCCTAGTTTTTTTTCTGAAACTCAACATCCACATGTTGAGTTGCAACATTGCCACCATTAGCAGGTGCTGCATTGTTGCCATCTCCCTGCTGCAGAATCCAGTTGTTCAATTGCATCTGGTAAAGTTGTTCTATGGTAAGTTCCTCACCATGTAACGGGTGTGGGATGCCATCAGCAGGAGGTGGGTCTTCCCTCGCCAGCGGCACCTCAGGCAGACGTGCATTCCAGTCCGAGTTGCACACCATTGTGACACACACAGTCCAGCTGTGTTGATCTCCTCCTAGCTAACGAACAACAAAACTCTTTAGCACAAGATGCATGTGGATAACTTTAGCTTTGATTAAGACAAACTTGTGGTCTCCCCATGGATTGTACAAGTGAATCAAGCTACCAAATTGATTAACAGATCTGTGCAGATAGTGGTAAGTTTGATAATCATAGGGAAACCCGATATAAAGAATCCAAACATCCAGACCATAAGAGGTGAGGCACATGTTAAGAGCGGCATCATGTGGCACAAAAGAGACAATGGTGTTCACATCTCCTTCATCTTTAGCATCAATCTCAAAGGTAGTACCAACTATAGTGTCTCTGATTAGAGGATTCTCAAAACCATAGATTGCAATGCCTAAAGGGTGGTCATCCACTTCGGTCAAAATAAAGTGTGATTCATGTAGCAGACCAGTGATTACCTCTCTGAGAGCCGCTTTATGGTGGAACTGGACATGATGATTCAGCTTGGAGATGGCAAGGAAATCATGGTTGAGGGGTGGCACCAGATGAACCGCCATGTCACCACGCACCACATGATCCTGGGGGCCAAGCTCGATTGTCATCCCCGTCGGGAGGTTGGGGACAATGCTCACCGGAAAGTTTGCCATTGGAGGGAGGCAGAGGCGTGGGAGGAGCTCTGTTAAGGTGGAGGCTAGAGAATGGAAGTGTGGGAAGGCGTATCGACAGCGGGTTTGGTTTTGGGTGTCCACCTCCACAGTCCTTTTCGTTCGCCCCTCCAGCAAGAGCCTGCCAGGTGGCCCTTGAGCCCACAGATGGAGCAATGGATGATTCACATTTCCTTATTAGAATACTCCATGGAAAGGCAAGTTTGGGTATGTTTCCCATATACTAGTGATTTAGTAGGAGCCAAATTTGTGCTCGTAGAGTCATGCAAGTCATTAATGTCGGCTTCAGCATCAGACCGAGGAGGATCAATTCCTGTTGATATTTCCTTGTGAACATCAGAGTTACCAATTTGAATTGATTTAGGAATCAACCAGAGGTATTGACAATCCATTAGAAGTATGTCCCAGAAAACCAGAGCTACAACATCAAAAACTCGAAGGACAAAAAGTAGAAAAATGGTTGGGAGAACAGCAGTAGGAACAAGTTAGCCCAGTATGTATGGAAGGGTTGTTGGGCTTAGGAGTGCAGCCCAAGTCAACCCGGGTCTCCAGATGAGCGAGATCTCATTGTGGGCTGAGGACATTGTGGCAATGAGTAGAAAGGTGGCCCACTTGATGACAATTTGAACGTAAATTTAGCCGCTCATGAATGTACGACGATGGTGGCACTGATGTCAGGGACCATAAGTTAGCAATTCTTAAGTCATCCTATCCCAAATGACGAAAATCTAAAATGTGGATTAGAATAAAGTTTGGAATAATGTCCCAGTAAGTACTCCTAAAGTTATTACCAATGAATACAATGTTCTCCAAAATTTGACAATCATTAACTATTGATAGGAAACTTCCAAACCTCAGCTGATTCAAAGATGAGCTGTTCATCGACCTGTCCTTAGGAAAACTCCCAAAAATTAATCCAGAATGATTTGAGTTGGGCTGCTGGTCCACAATCAAATGTGAATTTTCATCCTGATGAGCAAAAGTCATCGCAATGGAAGGGCCAGATCTAGGGGAAGTATGGTTCAAAAGATTGAGCTCATCAGCACCCTTACATAGAAAATCAAGGTTTGACCGAATGGCAATGGGTGACCGTACTGAAATTTGTAAGTGCATCTAGTGCCCCTTAGTGATTTTGGTGTATTGAAGACTTATAGGTTAAGGGACTAATGTGTTTGTGAGTGTACACAGGTCTTATAAGTCTATGAGGAGTTCGATATTTCCGAAGAAAGTTGACCCCTAAAAATGAATGTCTTTAGTGGAAGACTTTGGTTTTCTTGAAGACTTCGAAAATGAGGAAATTGGTGTGACCTTGAAGACATTGATATTGATGCGAGGATTATGAAGCGTGAAGACTATTGTTTTCGTAGTTTCGTTTTCCTTTCTTGAGTCATAGGAAACATCGTACTGCTAAAGGGGGTCAAGGTAAAACTAAGGAAGAATTTCCAAGTGATGCTCATCTCAAAGCCTACACATACCCAATCCTTCGAGTGAAGCCTTTGGAAATCTCATACAGTTCATTCAATTTCTTTAGTGACAGATACGAAGATCTTCTGGTCTCTGAGGAATTTGTTCTGACCGAGGAATTAAGAATTCGCTAGTGCGGATTGCCTACAAGTGAGGAACATGATAACCCTGAGGAATTTGAGAGCTCAAATTTCCGACCGTTGCTGTGCTACGCGCTAGCTATCCCAAATATCTTATCCATCTAACGGTCATATCATTGAAGGCCATTTATGTCTTATCATGTCGGGCTACTCCCTGGCTATAAATAGCCCCCTTCAACCACTAGTTGGTTGGCTGCTCTGAGAGAAACTGACACTTGTCATTTAGAGCATCCCATCCTCCGAGGACTTTGAGAGAAAATCATCACTGAGGAAAAACCCCAAACCCCAACACCTAAAACTCAAAGTGATTAAGCATCACTGAAGAGATTATTTCTGCGTGGAACCGACGCTTGTTACCTTTGAAGACTGTACATCTTCTAGACGGTTAGGCGTCATGGTCTAGAGCATCCAAGAGTAATTGTGGATCATCGGGTGACCAAGTCTGTGAAGGTTTGGAAGTCACCTTGAAGACTTACCATGAGTGATTGGGTGAGGTCTGTGTGACCTTACCTCAAGGAGAATACGGTAAGGAATGTGTGTCCTGGGACCATGTGTCCTTTGGTTTAAATACCAAGCCGCTCCAACCAGACGTACAAATGTCACAGCAGTTGGAACTGGTCTACCAAATCACTATCTTCACCGAGCTACTAGTTCTATTTCCTCAACCCTTTCATTTCCTTGCTTATGTGTTCATGAAATTGATCGTTACTGTTTGAAGAATTTGTCTGGAGATTTTCTCAATTTTCTCAGTCCAATTTCTTCAATCATCTTGTCTTCCGCCTGCTTATCCTGTTTACACGCTACCTGTGCTCTATGTATGTTTGATTTCATCATGATGACTATGCTACTGTCCTATTATGTATGCACCTGAGTACTTATTCCGCTGCTTGTAGTTCGTCACTTAGCAAATTCCTCAAGTTGTATTTCCTCAGTGACGAATTTGTAAAAATCTCCTATTCACCCTTGTTCTATGTGATTTTGGTTTAACTGCCTGAAGTTTTAGTTATGTCGGCTGCAGGCATGACCAAGGTCTCGGCTGCGTGTCCTACCTTCGATGGGATGGACTACTGATATGTCTCCAACGTATCTATAATTTTTGATTGTTCTATGCTATTATATTATCTGTTTTGGATGTTAATGGGCTTTATTTTACACTTTCATATTATTTTTGGGACTAACCTATTAACCGGAGGCCCAGCCCAAATTGCTGTTTTTTTTGCCTATTTCAGTGTTTCGTAGAAAAGGAATAGCACACGGAGTCCAAATGGAATGAAACCTTCGGGAATGTGATTTTTGGAACAAACGTGATTCGAAGGACTTGGAGTGGACGTCAAGCAATCAAAGAGGCGGGCATGAGGCAGGGGGGGCCCTCCCCCTCGTAGCTCCACCGACCTACTTCTTCCTCCTATATATGTTCACATTCCCCACAAACATCCAGGAGCACCATGAAACCCTATTTCCACCGCCGCAACCTTCTGTACCCAAGAGATCCCATCTTGGGGCCTTTTTTGGAGCTCCGCCGAAGGGGGCATTGATCACGGAGGGCCTCTACATCAACTCCATGGCCACTTCGACGATGTGTGAGTAGTTTACCTCATACCTTCGGGTCCATAGCTAGTAGCTATATGGCTTCTTCTCTCTCTTTGGATCTCAATACAAAGTTCTCCTCGATTCTTTTGGAGATCTATTCGATGTAATCTTCTTTTGCGGTGTGTTTGTCGAGATCCGATGAATTGTGGGTTTATGATCAAGTTTATCTATGAACTATATTTGAATTTTCTCTAAATTATTTTATGTATGATTGGTTTATCTTTGCAAGTCTCTTCAAATTATGAGTTTGGTTTGGCCTACTAGATTGATCTTTCTTGTAATGGGAGAAGTGCTTAGCTTTGGGTTCAATCTTGCTGTGCTCGATCCCAGTGACAGAAAGGGAAACGACATGTATTGTATTGTTGCCATCGAGGATAAAAAGATGGGGTTTACATCATATTGCACGAGTTTATCCCTCAACATCATGTCATCTTGCTTAAGGCATTACTCTGTTCTTATGAACTTAATACTCTAGATGCATGCTGGATAGCGGTCGATGTGTGGAGTAATAGTAGTAGATGCAAAATCATTTTGGTCTACTTGTCTCAGACGTGATGCCTATATACATGATCATACCTAGATATTCTCATAATTATTCGCTTTTCTATCAACTGCTCGACAGTAATTTGTTCACCCAGCATAATACTTATGCTATCTTGAGAGAAGCCACTAGTGAAACCTATGGTCCCCGGGTCTATTTTCCATCATACAAGTTTCCAATCTATTTTATTTTGCAATCTTTACCTTCAATCTATATCATAAAAATACCAAAAATATTTATCTTATTATTATCATCTCTATCAGATCTCACTCTTGCAAGTGGCCGTGAAGGGATTAACAACCCCTTTATCGCATTGGTTGCGAGGTTCTTATTTGTTTGTGTAGGTACGAGGTGACTCGCATGTGGTATCCTACTGGATTGATACCTTGGTTCTAAAAAACTCAGGGAAATACTTACGCTGCTTTACTGCACTGCCCTTTCCTCTTCAAGGGAAAACTAACATAGTGCTCAAGAGGTAGCAAGAAGGATTTCTGGTGCCGTTGCTGGGGAGATCTACGACAAGTCAAGACATACCAAGTACCCATCACAACTCTTATCCTTTGCATTGCATTATTTGCCATTTGCCTCTCGTTTTCCTCTCCCCCACTTCACCCTTGCCATTTTATTCGCCCTCTTTTTCCGTTCGCCTCTTTTTCTCTTGCCTCGTCGTTATGGCTAGTCCTTTATCTACTCCCTTTTCTCCCGAGAATGAAGTTCTTAATTTTAAACAAAGGGAGGGAGAAAATCTAAAAGATGCCTGGTACAGAATTTGCAATGCGCAAAATAGATCTACTAGGAAGCAATGTACTTCCTTCTTCTTTGCAATTTTTATGTAGGCATCACTCCTTGGAATAGATGTATTCTTGATACCATTATCGGAGGAAATTTCTTGGGTAGCCATACTTTTGATTCTTATAATGCTATGATAGATTTGTTTGGCCCACCACCTCTTTTGGTTAATGGAACTATTTTAACTTTGGAACATGTGATGCAACGGCTTGAAATTATTGAAAATAAAGTTGCCACCATAGAGTTAATTGAAAATTTGGATAGAAAGATCCATAACCAAATTACCCAATATGGATCTAAGGTAGGAGTTGCTCTTAAATTTTTTAAAGAGAAGGGACCTATGGTTAATGAAAAGATAGATCAAGATTCCACTAGAATTGATAAAATTGAGGATATTATTACCAACCTTGGGTCTGCCTTTTCTTCCGTGAAAAACACTCCTCCTAATGCTAAGATTGCCAAATTGATGTATGTTCCTAAAAATAAGGGTGAAACTTCTAGTAAGGAAAATGCGGACCTCAAATCCATAAGTGTTCACCCCAATTTTCTCACTATCCTTAAGGAACCTTTTGCTACAAATGATTTTCTTGATTTTGTGCCAAGGAGTTTGATAATTAATAAAAATAAAGAAACTCCTAAAAGTTATAGGTGTCTTATTGAATAATTGCCTACCAAAGATGACAATACCTAGATCTATCCTTGCTTTCATGCCTAGCTAGGGGCGTTAAACGATAACGCTTGTTGGGAGGCAACCCAATTTTATTTTTATTACTTGCTATTTGCTCCTGTTTAGTAATAAATAATTTATATAGCCTCTGTTTTTATTGTTTTTTGTGTTTAATTAGTGTTTGTGCCAAGTAGAACCGTTGGGAAGACTTGGGGAAAGTCTTTTTGATCCAGCTGTAAAAAAACAGAAACTTTAGTGCTCGCGAGAATTGCTGCCATTTTTTATTGGAGAGTGATATTTAGTTAATTATTTTTGCATATGATTAATATATAAATTCCTCACGTCCATAAATTTATTTTAGAATTTTTGGGGTTCCATAAGTGGTCGAAACCTACATATTAGTACAGACTTTTCTGTTTTTGACAGATTCTGTTTTCGTGTGTTGTTTGCTTATTTTGATGAATCTATGGCTAGTAATAGAGTTTATGAACCATAGAAAAGTTGGAATACAGTAGGTTTAACACCACTATAAATCAAGAATGAGTTCATTACAGTACCTTGAAGTGGTGGTTTGTTTTCTTTTACTAACGGAGCTCACAAAGATTTTCTTTTAAGTTTTGTGTTGTGAAGTTTTCAAGTTTTGGGTAAAGATTTGATGGATTATAGAACAAGGAGTGGCAAGAGCCTAAGCTTGGGGATGCCCATGGCACCCCAAGGTAAAATACAAGGACACCAAAAAGCCTAAGCTTGGGGATGCCCCGGAAGGCATCCCCTCTTTCGTCTTCGTTTATCGGTAACTTTACTTGGAGCTATATTTTTATTCGCCACATGATATGTGTTTTGCTTGGAGCATCTTGTATGATTTGAGTCTTTGCTTTTTATTTTACCATAATCATCCTTGCTGTACACACCTTTTGGGAGAGACACACATGAATTGGAATTTATTAGAATACTTTATGTGCTTCACTTATATCTTTTGAGCTATATAGTTTTTGCTCTAGTGCTTCGCTTATATCTTTTAGAGCACGGCGGTGGTTTTATTTTATAGAAATAATTGATCTCTCATGCTTCACTTATATCATTTTGAGAGTCCTTTAGAACAGCATGGTAATTCACTTTGGTTATAATTTTAAATGCTAAGAGAAGTTGGATGCTTGATAGATTGTTTTGAGATATAAAGTTGGTAATATTAGAAGTGTGCTAGTTGAGTAATTGTGAAATTGATGAATACTTGTGTTGAAGTTGGCAAGTCCCGTAGCATGCATGTATGGTGAACGTTATGTGACAAATTTGAAGCATGGGGTGTTCTTTGATTGCTTTCCTTATGAGTGGCGGTCAGGGACGAGCGATGGTCTTTTCCTACCAATCTATACCCCTAGGAGCATGCGCGTAGTGCTTGGTTTTGATGACTTGTAGATTTTTGCAATAAGTATGTGAGTTCTTTATGACTAATGTTGAGTCCATGGATTATACGCACTCTCACTCTTCCACCATTGCTAGCCTCTTCGGTACCGTGCATTGCCCTTTCTCACCATGAGAGTTGGTGCAAACTTCGCCAGTGCATCCAAACCCCGTGATATGATACACTCTATCACACATAAACCTCCTTATATCTTCCTCAAAACAGCCACCATACCTACCTATTATGGCATTTCCATAGCCATTCAAGATATATTGCAATGCAACTTTCCACCGTTCCATTTATTATGACACGCATCATCATTGTCATATTGCTTTGCATGATCATGTAGTTGACATCGTATTTGTGGCAAAGCCACTGTTAATAATTTTTTCATACATGTCACTCTTGATTCATCGCAATCCCGGTACACCTCCGGAGGCATTCACATAGAGTCATATTTTGTTCTAAGTATCGAGTTGTAATTGTTGAGTTGTAAGAAAATAAAAGTGTGATGACCATAATTAGAGAATTGTCCCATGTGAGGAAAGGATGATGGAGACTATGA
The DNA here is from genome assembly GCF_003073215.2 of Triticum urartu. Lineage (NCBI taxonomy): Eukaryota > Viridiplantae > Streptophyta > Magnoliopsida > Poales > Poaceae > Triticum > Triticum urartu. Next base: position 236,824,916 of record NC_053024.1, read on the forward strand.
CTCCCCCACAAGTCGGGATGAGACTCCGGACAAAAAGAAAGAAATAAAAGAGGCCAAAAGAAAGAAAGAAAGAAGGCCCCATAAAATAAAATAAAATAAAATAAATAAATGAGAGAAAAAGAGAGAAGGGACAATGTTACTATACTTTTTCCACACTTGTGCTTCAAAGTAGCACCATGATCTTCATGATAGGGAGTCTCTTATTTTGTTACTTTCATATACTAGTGGGAATTTTTCATTATAGAACTTGGCTTGTATATTCCAATGATGGGCTTCCTCAACTGCCCTAGTTCTTCATGAGCAAGCGAGTTGGATGCACACCCAATTAGTTTCTTTGATGAGCTTTCATATATTTATAGCTCTAGTGCATCCGTTGCATGGCAATCCCTACTCCTTGCATTTACATCAATCGGTGGGCATCTCCATAGCCCATTGATTATCCGCGTCAATGTGAGACTTTCTCCATTTTTGTCTTCTCACACAACCTCATTCATCATATTCTATTCCACCCATAGGGCTATGCCCATGGCTCGCGCTCATATATTGCGTAAAAGTTGAAAGAATTTGAAAAGGCTAAGTATGAAACAATTGCTTGGCTTGTCATCGGGGTTGTGCAAGATGAGAGCATTTTGTGTGACAAAGATGAAGCATGGACAAACTATATGACTTTGTAGGGATAAATTTTCTTTGGCTATGGTATTTTGATAAGACATAATTGCTTGATTAGCATACTTGGAGTATTATTATTTTTATGTCAACAATAAACTTTTATCTTGAATCGTTCGGATCTGAACATTCATGCCACAATAGTGAAAAATACATTGAAGAATATTCTAGAAAGCATTCCAAATCAAAAATTCTATTTTTATCATTTACCTACTCGAGGACGAGCAGGAATTAAGCTTGGGGATGCTAATACGTCTCCAACATATCTATAATTTTCTATTGTTCCATGCTATTATATTATCTGTTTTGGATGTTAATGGGATTTATTTTACACTTCTATATTATTTTTGGGACTAACCTATTAACCGGAGGCCCAGCCCAAATTGCTATTTTTTTGCCTATTTCAGTGTTTCGTAGAAAAGCAGTATCAAACGGAGTCCAAACGGAATGAAACCTTTGGGAACGTGATTTTTGGAACAAACGTGATCCAGAGGACTTGGAGTGGACGTCAAGCAATCAACGAGGCGCCCATGAGGCAGGGGGCGTGCCTACCCCCCTGGGCATGCCCTCCCCCCTTGTGGGCCCCTCGTATCTCCACCGACCTACTTCTTCCTCCTATATATGTTCACATACCCCGCAAACATCCAGGAGCACCACGACACCCTATTTCCACCACCGCAACCTTCTTTACCCAAGAGATACCATCTTGGGGCCTTTTCCGGAGCTCTGCCAGAGGGGGCATTGATCACGGAGGGCCTCTACATCAACTCCATGGCCCCTCCGATGATGTGTGAGTAGTTTGCCTCAGACCTTTGGGTCCATAGCTAGTAGCTAGATGGCTTCTTCTCTCTCTTTGGATCTCAATACAAAGTTCTCCTCGATTCTCTTGGAGATCTATTCGATGTAATCTTCTTTTGCGGTGTGTTTGTCGAGATCCGATGAATTGTGGGTTTATGATCAAGTTTGTCTATGAACAATATTTGAATTTTCTCTGAATTATTTTATCTATGATTGGTTTATCTTTGCAAGTCTCTTCGAATTATCAGTTTGGTTTGTCCTACTAGATTGATCTTTCTTGCAATGGGAGAAGTGCTTAGCTTTGGGTTCAATCTTGCGGTGCTCGATCCCAGTGACAGAAAGGGAAACGACACATATTGTATTGTTGCCATCGGCTATAAAAAGATGGGGTTTACATCATATTGCATGAGTTTATCCCTCTACATCATGTCATCTTGCTTAAGGCGTTACTATATTCTTATGAACTTAATACTCTAGATGCATGCTAGATAGAGGTCGATGTGTGGAGTAATAGTAGTAGACGCGGAATCGTTTTGGTCTACTTGTCTCGGACGTGATGCCTATATACATGATCATACCTAGATATTCTCATAATTATTCGCTTTTCTATCAATTGCTCGACAGTAATTTGTTCACCCACCGTAATACTTATGCTATCTTGAGAGAAGCCACTAGTGAAACCTATGGCCCCCGGGTCTATTTTCCATCATACAAGTTTCCAATCTATTTTATTTTGCAATCTTTACTTTCAATCTATATCATAAAAATACCAAAAATATTTATCTTATTATCATCATCTCTATCAGATCTCACTCTTGCAAGTGGCCGTGAAGGGATTGACAACCCCTTTATCGCGTTGGTTTCGAGGTTCTTATTTGTTTGTGTAGGTACGATGTGACTCATGCGTGGTCTCCTACTGGATTGATACCTTGGTTATCAAAAACTGAGGGAAATACTTATGCTACTTTACTGCACCACCCTTTCCTCTTCAAGGGAAAACCAACGCAGTGCTCAAGAGGTAGCAACTACCCCTACTGGAAGAACAAGATGCACATGCATCTTGAGGAAATTGACAATGATCTCTGGTACGTTGTGGAAAATGGCGTTCCCTCCATCACTCCTTCCATGAATGCTGCTGATGTGAAGAGATTCAAGCAACTCGACTCTCAAGTGAAGAATATCATATGTGCCCATCTGAGCAAAGGATAGTATGGCAGAGTGAGTGCTTTGGAGTTTGCAAAGCTAATCTGGGATAGGCTGTCCAAAGTCAATGAAGGAATCTCAACCCAACGTGATTCTCGAGTTGACGTTCTTCGCAATCTCTTCAACCGCTTCAAAAGACTCGACAATGAAAATGTTCAGCAAACCTTCGATTTCCTCACTAACATCTCAAATGAGCTTCAAGCACTTGGTTCCACTGACATCACCGACCATGAGGTGGTGAAGAAATTCTTGAGATCCCTTGATTCCTCATTTGATACACTGTCACTAATGATTCAAGAACGTGGAGACTACAAGTCGCTAGATCCTGCTGATATCCTCGAGAGACTGAATACTCATGAGTTCCAACAAGCTAAGAAAAGAGACCTCTACGGGCCAAGCTATGGAAGATCACGTGGACTGAATGCCAAGGCAATTTCCTCATCTAAAGGTGAAGATTTTGACAGCAACCTTGGTGATCCTGAGGAACTGAGCCAGGAGCTAGCTATGCTCGTGATGAAATTTCAAAAGTTCTCTAGACGTGGCCGTTTTGGAAAATCTTCAAAAAGTGATGACATGAGATCAGATTCTTCATCTTGCGACTATAAGAAGTGGACTTGGCACAAATGTAAGAAGCCTGGTCACTACATGGCTGATTGTACTCAAGGGTTGAAGGAATCAAAGAATAAGAAATACAAGGATGACAGATCAGATTACTCGAAGAAAAAGAAGAAATCTTCAAAGTCCTCATCGTCAAAATCCTCAAAGTCTTCATCTCACAAGAAGAGCAGTTCCAGAAAGGCTCGGGCATTCATTGGCAAGGAAATGTATTCTGAAGGTGAATTTGAGGAAAATTAGGAAGACGAGGAATCTAAGGAGTCATACTCTGGTGTGGCGGGCCTAGCTCTCGCTACTGCTTTCGTCAGCAAGTCCATCTTCAACACTGAGGAACATGGCCACTCCAACTCCATTGATGATTGTAGCGATGACTTTGCTCCCACCTATTGCTTCAAGGAAAAAGGTGCCAAGGTACTCAAATATCCCTCCTCTGCATCAAGTGAAGATGAATGTAGTGAAAACCTCAAACCTAGATATTCCAAGCTTGCTTATATCGCCATGAAACAACAAAAAGCTTTGGAAAGGGTTCAAAATTTTCTACACAAAAGCGATGACCTGTTGGGTGAGGAAATGAATCGAACTAAAACCTTGACTAATAATCTTCAATGACTACAATCCAAGTTTCATAACCTTCAAGGACATCACGTAATACTCTTAGCTGATCTTGATAAGCTTTCTTATGAATTTCTTCAAAGAAAGCAAGATCTTGAGAAACTAAGGGTGAGTCATGATGATCTCCAGAAGGAAAATGATTATTTGCTTGCTCAATAGACAGTTCCGCTCAGGATGAATTCATTCCACCATGTTTGAAATACATTGAACATGAATCTGCTAATTCTTCACGTGAAGGTTCAAATGCTTCTATTGCTGCAAATTCTTCAACTATTTATGTGGTCATAAATTCCTCATCAGAGGATACCACAAGTATCACTGACAATAATGCATGGCTGAAGGAATTGTATGTGACAGGCATGTACAAAAGGCTCAAAGGGCATCAGTCTCATTGTGATGTGCTTAAAAATAAGATCTTGAATAGGAACCCTAGGAAAGAAGGTATTGCCTTTGAGAGGAAACTCAATGCTGATGGGACCTACTGGAAACCTGAGCAGTATCCCAAAACCTCATGAATTGTTGCAAAAGGACCTCCCATGGATTCTCAATGTTTGAGGCTGAGCCAGGATGCCCAGACGGTTGTAATTCATTCCCATTCATTGCGTGGGACCTAAACATGCATCCAAGGACACATGTATGATTTTTTCTAGAAATTTTGGTGCACTTGAGCATGTATTTGTAGTTCAAATTTGAATTGTGCACATTAAATTAATGCTTAGAAAACTCAATTATAATTTATAAAAAAGGCCAAGCAAACTCTTAATATTTAAAGTTGTTCTGGTCAACCGTCTGGCACCCTTGGGTAAGCACTGTGCGCACATGTCGTTCTAGCTCGCGCTTCCTTCTTTACTAAGTTTTCCATATTAATGGTGTTATATATCCAAACATGCTACCATTCCCCGCCACTCCCCTAATCGGTTTCTCGCTGGTCCTCCCATCAGTTTCCCGGTGCCAGTGATAGTGGGCATAGAAGGCTAAGCGGTGATACACCGACCATACCGTAGTATACCATTCCAAGCATGCCAATCCGGCGAAGCGCCGCCATCGCCATCAACCTCCTCGACTAAGAGAACGAGCGGGAGCAGGCCGGAGAGCAAGAACGGTGATACGCCGTCGAGCAAGGGCGGTAGCGCGCCGCTGAGCATGACGGTATCAACGCACCCTAGTGCTTGAGCGGGCCAATGCCTACACATGGGTTTGTCGCCCCCCATGGAGCGGAGCAGAGCAAGAGTGTAAAAATCGTTGCCGCGCAAGAGTAGGAGAACGCCGCTACGCATCAGATGCGGTTTTCCACAATTAAATGGGCAACTATCTTGTTCTTAATTAATGAAAAAGCAAAGCTTTTGCTTCTTCCGGTGTAACACCCTGGATTTTGGCCCTTTCTTTTTCTTTTAAATTTCTTTGGATTTGTTTTCTGTGGCTGTGTGGTCTGGAAACATGGGAATATTACCTATTCCTCCTTTCCATAGTGGCTTGTCAATCTCAAATTCTTCCCAAGGCCATGTAATATCCATCTTAGCCCAACCACAAATTCTTTTTCTTAGGAATATTCCTTTTTCTTTTAAAGGAATAACCCTGTGTGACCTAGGTTGTGAAGCAACCTATATTTCTGTCTTCCACATAATTCCCAAATAATTCTCATAAATTTTTTGGATCATATATGCCCCAAATATGTCCAAAATTTTCTTTCCTAATCCAAAAGCAATCCAACAATATTCATTCTTCATTTCTGTCTAGAGTGGTCTTCTCTGAAGGAAGTGCCACCTATCTTTTCTTGAGTGCTCCCAAACTTTTTGGGCATACTCTCACATCCAAATCATTGCCTCATTACAAAATTCAGCTGTATTTTCCTAGCCAATCTTCCTCAGCAATTTTCCAAAGTTTCTATTATATGGGAGCCTTGTTGAAGGAAATACTAGCTAGGAGTATCCAAATGAGTTGAAATTTGGCAAGATCCTCCATATGCTCAAATCATGACACTCCACCAATTTTCAGATCCATCCAATCATCTAGGTGATCACACCATCAAATCTTTGTTTCTGGCAATATTTCCAGTTTGTGAAGCAAGTATATTTTATATTACTTCATTATTGCTGAAAATGCAGCAGAGCATTCTCTTACCCATAAAACTTCTCTCCACCAAATTTGGGATCAATTCCTCAAGACAATATTTCTCCATATTTTTCTCAAGTGTATGGACGGAGAAGGACTGTGAAGGGAGTACTATTTTGGCAAGTCCAAATGGTATGAAAATTTTACAGCATCTTCATATGTCCATATCATCATGATCTAGCAAATTTCAGCCCCACCCAACACTCCATGTGAGTGCATCATCCAATTATCTATTCTGGACCATAATTGTAGTTGCAAAGAAACTATATTAATTTGTGGTCCCAATCTTCTGCAACTTCACAAGATTGTAGCCCTTCCTAACCTAAACCTCTCAGACATCAAGTTTGCCTCTTATTCTTCTCAATTTATCACAGAGATGTGGCCAAGTTTGCTACGACAAACTTCTCTCGATGCATCCCATCTATCCATGGCTCTTTCTGCTGATCTTTCACCTCCTACAGTCCCCAGGGTGCAAAGAGAAAGTGCTAGACATCAATTGCCAGTCTCTCTTGACCTCTCCTTGCCATGTCGCGTGGTGACCGTGTTATTGGCATGCCTGTGCACGTGCTCTGGCAGCGTTGGACGCTCTCTGTGCGTCGGAGCGTGTCGGGGAGCTTCTTCCCTGCAGCGTTCGCACGTCCCCGGGTGCCGACCTGACTCCCTCTTCCCTCACGTCGCTCTTTGATCTCGGAACCGCTGATCCCCTCTCTATGGTGGTGGCTAGTCTATATTTATAGTGGCCTTGGTCCTCTTCCCCGGAAATGTAGGTGGGAAGGGGTCCCACAACGAGCAAATTTGAAGGGAGACAACCAGTACATCTTATCCCGACGAAATGTGATCTTCGCCTGCAAAGCTTCTGGTCGTGACGCCATGGTGGGCTGGGCGATGGCCTCTGTCCTGCCGTCCTGGCGGTCTTGGCCTTCTTGCGTGAGAATGGAAACATTTGGCTGACTCATCGGGACTTAGTGCCTGCGCTTGCCTCCTTAGCACCAAAGAGAAAACTGCTATACTACGCCCGCTGGCGCCCGCCTGGCCTTGGTCATCATGGCTTGCATCCTCCAATCCTTCTGGAGGTCTTGGCGTCGTTCGCCTTGCGAGGGTCTTGAGTTTTTGATGTTGAAGGTGGGCCGTACCAGGCTGTCGATGGAGCCATGCCATGGGCCGCAGGAAGGCAAGTCTGGGTACCCCCGTTCCCAGAACACCGACATTTATTTTCAGTGTAAAGGCCATAGTCTCTAAAGCATCACATTAAAAAGTACATTAGCAAATTGATAAATGTTATCTTTAATCCCACCATGTCATACATAGTTTGATGACATCTACTCAAAACACTCTACTCTTTGCAGTGCTCTAGGAGGTTCAAGCTATAAAATAGCTCATCAGACATCAGCTAGACTTGTAACTTAAATATCCCTTTCCGCAATCTAATTGAAGAAACATAATTTTTTTGTTACAATAAATTCTACTTCATTTTGAAAACCTTTTGAAACATTTCAAAGGATCTAGACTTATGTCTCAAGAAGTAAATATAAATATCTACCTGAGTCATCTTTGAAGGTATATAAATCCACTGCTTGCAACAACACTTATTGAACTACACACATCAACATGCATGTTCCGGGGATGCGGGAACATGACACCCATCATCAGCTGGCCAGATAGATATTTCCACTACTTGCATCCATCATCGTCTGGCCAGACACATGTGACCACATCATGGGGATGCCGGAACACGACAATGAGAAAGAAGAACAAAACCAGTAACGAGGATAATGGTATAGTGAGCATGTGATAACTCGGGAGGATACGATGCATCTTGGGTATTGTGAAGTATTGTGAAGAAAAGGGAATATCACATGATAACCAATAGTTCATTTGAATATCATTCATGTGCTCATAGGGATCGATGTGGACGTCTGCGATTCCGCTATCGGCCATTGAACGAATGGTTTCATTCATGTCTATGAGTTACCAAACCTACGTGGTCACAAGCTTAAGGCAATCCGGATCTATTTAGTGTTAGTAGGATGGGAGTGATGAGAATATATTTGTGGAATTGTTTCATAAATATTCAGAATAGTTTCAGAGGATCCAGAAGCATTTCAGGGTCATAGGAAGGGTTTCAGATGTTTACAGAAATGTTCTAGTGCAAGGACACTTTTGCAGGGCAAGGGGTAAGGCCCACGAGGCTTTAGGTCAGTGCAAAACGAGTTCTTTTAACCATTAATGACATTAGGAGAGGCTCATACTGAATTTTATAAAATATAAGGGAAAGTTACAATATACAAGCCATAATTACATCCAACCCACCTCTTGTGGGTGGAGGAGAGAGTATTAGGGGGGGCTAGGGTTGCAGGAGTACAGGGGGAGTATCACTTATGCGTCTAGATTTAATTTAAAAAATATACAATAAAAGCCTTTTTCTCTTCCTGAACTCTATATTGGAGGAGTGCAAAATCCTCTTTGAATCTAGCCAGCCAGGCCTGGTGAGTGGGGGGATCCCTCTGAAATGCTTGTTATTTCTTTCCTTCAAAATGCTCCAAGATGCATGAAGAAATATTTCGATGAACATTGGTCTCCCCCAAGTTGTTTTGGCCATGTCAAGCATAGGGGGGCGAGTGTTTTGCATCCCCCAAACAATTCCTAGATGATTCCAACATTGTTGGCTAAAGCTGTAGTGTAGGAACAGATGATCCACGTCCTCCTCAACTGTCTGGTCACATAGAAGACAGTTGAAATCATTCCTAATATTATAGTGTCGTCTCCTGAGTATGTTTTTTGTTTTTAGACGGTCTGAGAGTAGGAGCTAGCTGAAGAATTTGATTTTCATGGTTGTTTTGGATTTACACAGCCATTTGTACGCATTTTGTGCCTGAATATCTTAGAAGTGAAATTTGTAATATCTGCTAGCAGTAAATTCTTTGGCTCCCCAAATATAGGTCCAAGTATATGTGCCCTCATTTCCATTTTTTACAGAAAGTCTGTAAGAGAACCCCCTACAGTATAATTGGTGCAACAAACCCAAATTGCAAGTAAAATGCCTTGAACCTGGGTGAGTTTCCCTCATTTCCATTGATGTGTGAAACTAGCTGTTCCATTGATGTGTGAAACTAGTTGTTGCATGTCCCTAACCTCATCATGTGCCTGTATAGACAGTGGAAGATGGAACGTTTCTTCTAGCAAAGTGGCTAGAAGGAAGTCTCTCACTAATATGTCTTGATAATTTGCCAATGAGAAGGCTCTTGAATGTGTGTCTGCGAGTACATCATTGAGCCACAAGTCTTTCCACATTAACACTTTGTCTCCAGATGCAATAGTCACAAATGGTATGCCTCGATATATGGGAGTGCACTTGAGTACATCCCTCCACCAGAATGATCTGCACGGGTCGGTAGCATGGGGAAATTCGTTGTCATAGTAGGTTGTCCAGATTAACTCCACCCACGGGATATCATGGTGATTGTAGAATTTATGCAAGTATTTCAACATGAGGGTGTCACTTTGGGTTTGGAGGTTAATTATTCCTAGCCCTTCACTTTTTTTGGGCGGCAGATCATATCCCATGCAACAAGAGAGTTACATTTATCTCCTTGTTCTGTATTTTTTGTCCATAGGCATTTCCTTCAAATTTTATCTAGTAGCTCAATGATTTTCGGAGGGAATCTTAGCATGCATAAAGCAAAGATAGTCAGGGAAGTGAAGACCAAATTGAGGAGGGAGAACTTGGCACCATATGACATCAGAGAAAGTGTGGCAGATAGTTTACGCTCCGTCAAGCAAACCAGAGGCATGAGGTCTTGAACTGATGGCTTGGAAGTGTCAAGTGGAAGGCCCAGGTAGGTGAATGTCATGGTTCCAATGGAGCATCCAAAAATACCAGCAAGAGTATTACTGAGGGTGTCATCACAATTAATTGGAATTAATGTGGACTTATGAAAGTTTATTTTGAGGCCAATGGATTCAGCAAAGTCCTGAAGGATGGATTTCGTTGTGTGTGCTTGTTTAGGGAAGGCTTGCATAATAAGTATCGTGTCGTCCGCATATTGGATGACTGGGAAATCCCACTGATTTGCTTTGGGAAAGGACAAGTTGATTGTTCCCTGTCTGAAAGCCTCGTTGAGGGCAACTAGGAGGAGGTCGGCTGCTAGGACAAAGATGAGCAGGGAGAGTGGGTCTCCCTGTCGTACCCCGCATTTGCAGAGAAACTACCTACCTGGAACGCCATTGAGAAGAACAGATAATTTTTTGGAGGAAAAAATGCTTTTGATCCATCCAAGCCATTTATCATTAAATCACATATATTTCATAATATCAATCATGGCCTCATGCTCAATAGTATCAAAAGCTTTGGCAAAGTCTAGTTTGAGTAGAATAATTTGTTTCTTCGAGCTCTAACATTGAAAAATATACTCAAATGCCCAGGCGAGGCATTCCTGGATGTTTCTCCCCTTTATGAATCCATATTGGTTACGGTGGAAAATTTTGAGGATGACTTTTTGTAACCTAATTGCCAGAAGTTTTGTAATAAACTTAAGACAACAGTTAAGGGGAGTAATTGGCCTGTAGTCCTTGACTAAACTTGGGGAAGATACTTTCAGAATTGGAGTGATGAACCCCTCATTGATGCTTTCCAGGTTTAAGTTTCCATCAAAGAACTGGTTGCAAAGCTTGTAGAAATCTTCCTTAATGATGTGCCGACAAATTTTGAGGAAGACGCCATTAATACCATCTGGCACCGGGGCTTTATCAGCTGGCATTTCACGGATGGCAGAGTCAATTTCTTCTATTGTAAAGGGGGTTGTGAGTTGGTCCAGATCAGCCACCCTTTTAATTATTGCTGGAAGATCAAATTTCATTCGGTAGTCTTTAGATGTCCCTAAGCGTTGCTTGAAGGTCTGATGTATGATGGACTCTTTTCCCACGTGATCTTCAATTATTGTTCCATCTTCTAAGGAAAGGGCCGAGGTTCTGTACCTTTCTGAAGCCATAGCCTGGAAAAATATAGGAAGCTCATCACCAAAACGTACCCAGCGAATGGTACACCTTTTGCGTCAATATCCCCTCTGGTAGGTGAGTAATCTGAGGAGGTGATTTTTGATAATGTTCCTAAGGTTCCTCTCAGGTACAGTAAGGCAACATTTGTTTTCCAAGGCGTCAAGATCTTTCAGTGTCTTGTTAGAGTTTGCAATGGCCACAGAGAGTTTTGAGAAGATCTTGCTCCATTGTTTCAATGCATATCTGAGATTTTTAATTTTTTTACATATCATGGTGGCATAATTCAATATGAGAAATGGTTTTGCCCAAGAAGAGGACACCACATCTAGGAAGCCCGGGTGCTGCACCCAGAATGATTCAAATCTGAAGATTTTGCTGCGTGGAATAGTTGTTTCAATTGGGACAACACATGGGTAGTGGTCAGAGACAGTTTTACCGAGGGGTTTGAGCATAGTGTTAGGATATGTGGAGGTCTAGTTGGTCGACGTGAAAAACCAATAAAGTTGTTCGAGCAGAGGGTCCATTTGCATATTACTCCAGGTGTATGATCTTCCTTTGATTGGGAGTTCCACAAGGCAATGAAATCTTATGAAACCATTAAACATAATCATGTTGTTGATATTTCCCCTGGCTTGTTTTGATTCTCTGGACCTCTAATGTAATTAAAATCCCCAACCAAAAGCCAATCTTTAGATTGTGAAATACTTAAGTTCATTAGCCAATTATAGTGTAGTCAGTCCTAGCATCACCTTGACATGGGCCATATACATTGACCAATGTCCAAATCTGTGTTCATTGTGTGGACTTGAAACGTATGGCTAGAGCAAAATTTTCCTGCATGAGCACTTCTCCTGTGAAGAGTGCACTATTCCAAATGGTGACAATACCTCCCAAGGCCCCATGAGAGAGTATATATGCAAATTTATCAAAATTTCGGGGACAATAAGATTTAACAAATTATTATCAATCATAGATTTCTTGGTTTCCTGCAGACAGATAACCACACATCCACTAGCTAAAATAGCATTCGAAAGTGCCAAAAGTTTACGATCAATCAATTGCAACTAGTTACAAGTAGTATTCTAGGGCTGTGACAACTCACCCCTACTAAATAAGAATCTCGTCCCGAGATTCAAGATGTGAGGTAAGAAGACAGGGGGGGACACAAAGCTAACACAATCTTCTTGATCAAATTGCCCTTCTCAAAGAAGTTGATTCCGAGCATCATCTCAATCTTGACGTCTTTGTGTTCGAGATCTTCACTCAACACGATAAAGAGAAGATAGGGAAGCCCTACAGGATTCGATCTTCACTAAGATTAAGCAAATCATGATCAACTCATAGAATGAGACGTTGAATCATCTCTCGAGCTGAGACACAAACACACATCAAGAGGGATGGAAAGAAACATATGACTAAAGTTCAATTTGGTAGGCAACACTCGCACACTTAAGTAAGAGGGTGCATAGGTTTCAAAGTAGCGAGGAGTTAATTGCCATGATTCCATACGGGGCACCTTGGAAGAGGTAACTCATAGAATTATTCCCTTAAGTGGCAAAAAGAATTGCTTATGATACATAGATCACTGAAACTCACCCCAGGCTAAGGAAATTCACAAACGATCATTTGAAGGAATTTGAAAGAATGGTATACTCAGTTTGGAAAGGAAACTATAGTTATAAGACAACTCGACAAACGGAAGGCACATCCCAATTGATACCGAGGATATAACCTAGTGTCTGAGTGTGCTCTCAAGAACTTGAGCATTTCCATATTCATCAAGGTCTTACCAACATCCATGCCAAGGATCCTAGCAACACATCATACTACCATGATGAATAGTGAAGGACGATGCAGATACAAAGGAAGACAAAACTTTCCCATATTTCACCTTAGCGATGCCACAAAAACAAAATCTGGATTATCTGTCGGTGTCCTGGGAACGGGGGTACCCAGACTTGCCTACTTGCGGCCCATGATGCGGCTCCACCAACGGCCTGGTATGACCCATCTTCAGCAGCAACCACTCAAGACCCTCGCGAGGCGGAGGATACCAAGACCTCCTCAGGGGCAGCCTCACTAGGCTGGCTCTTGAGGAGCGGAGATATCTATGCAAGGGGCACCTCGTGAGGTTCACGTGACGTGAGCCATGACGACCAAGGCCAGGCGGGCGCCAGCGGGCGCAGTGTACCGGTTTCCTCTTTGGTGCTAAAGAGGCAGGCGTAGGCGAGGAGTCCCGAGGCGTCAGGCAAAGGTTTCCATATCGGTGCCACAATACCAAGACCAGCAGGACGACATGACGGAGGTCATCGCGGAGCCCACATGTACATCACCACCAGGGCCTTTGGCAGGCGAAGACCACCTTTTGCCAGGATAGCTTGTACTAGTTGTCTACCTTCAAACTTGGCCATTGTGGGATCCCTTCCCGCCTAATATTTTCGAAGAGGACCGTGGCCTCTATAAATAGGACTAGCCACCACCATAGGAGGCAACTGATCTTGGATCGGATCCAGTCCACCAAGGCCATCCCACCAGCTCACCGAGCTCAAGAACAACTCTCCTCAGGAGGCTGTTCTTACCTTGTACTTGTTCATCCTCAGCCTACGGGGCAATCCACCACACCACACTAGAGTAGGGTATTACACCACAATGGTGGTCCGAACCAGTATAAACCCTCGTGTCTCTTGTTCTTTGGGTTTGTCGAGCTAGGCCTTCAGATTGTTGTGTGAGCGAGCTAGGGAGAGAGAGTTCTTCATGCGCACCCCAGAGTTAGAACCTCAAGGGTTTGCCGGAACCCACAATCCGACATTTGGTGCGCCAGGTAGGGGTGCGCTGAAGCCTTTCCTCCATCGATCCATGCTCCACTGCTCTGCTGCATCCATGGCTGACGCTCGCCGAGCCCGTGCTGAGCGCCAGGCCGCCCTTGCCGCTCGTGTCGCTCAGTCGGCGCCCGTTGGCGGACCTCCCCGCCGTTCTCCATCACCCGCTGCCAACACTACCACCGGCACGACGGGGAACGAGTAGCAACCTTCATCGCTGCACCCTTCCGTGCGGCGGGATGGATGCACCACCACCCCGTCACTGACTCTGGCCGGCTCGTCGTTCCACGGTCATCGCACACCCACGAACGCGCAGGACGCGCTGCTCATGGCACGCGAGCTCCTGTGTTACCGCCCCGTCGATGCCCTCTACAAAGACTGGCTGGACCGCATCACCGGGCTCGTCAGCGCCGCTGGAGGCTCTGCCGAACCATCCCTATCGCTACCTCACCCACCTCCAGCTGGGGCGATGTAGCCCATGGAGTGCCTCCAGCACCTCCGCATCAAGACGCCGCCCTTTCACCAAGACGCGTGGCACCGCGGCGCGACCCACCGCGCAGGGCACCCGTGCGTGAAGAAGGAAGCTACCAAGAAGTCCCTCGACCGCAAGAAAACGCTCCTGCACTCCCAGCACCACCACATCAAGACCGCGTGCCGCCTGCGGCGACATCGCGTGGATACCAGGACCAGGCTCTGCCTCCGCGACGGGCTCTGGCGACGACAGCAGGCTGCCGTGCCTTCACTCCCGAGCTGCGCAGGATTGTTTGGCCTGGCAAGTTCAAGCCCGACCTGCCTCCGTGCTACGACGGTACCCCTGACCCTGCAGAGTTCTTGCAGCTCTATGAGCTGAGCATCGAGGCGGCTAGCAGCGACGAGAAGGCCATGGCGAACTAGTTTCCCATTCCCCTCAAGGATGGCACACGTTCGTGGCTCCTGAACCTGCCCGCAGGATCAATCTCCTCCTGGGGCGAGATGCGCGAGCGTTTCGTCGCCAACTTCCAGGGCACTCATGACCGCCCGCTTGCCGCTGGTGACCTGCGGCGCATTAAGCAACAGCCAGGGGAGACCCTCCATAAGTACATCTAGTGTTTTAACATCGTTCGCCTCAAGATCCCCAAGGTGACGGACGAGGCCATCATCTCCACGTTCTTCGGTGGCGTCTGCGACGTCAAGATGAAGGAGGAGCTCACCATCCATGAGGACCTGTGCACGGCCCTCGAGATGTTCAACATGGCAACCAAGTGCGCAAGAGCTGAGGAAGGGCGCCTTTCTCTCATCGAGCTTCCAACTGCCGACCAGGAGGACAAGAAGGCCAAGACCAAGGACGTGAAGCACAAGGGGGCTGCCGTGCTCGCGGCGGAGCCGGAGATGAAGCGCGGCTATGACCACCCCGAGTCATCCAAGGCTGGCCGTCCGTTCTACTCCTTCCACAGCGTTCACAGCCACAACACCAACGACTGTCAGGAGCTCAGGGCCATCCGCGATGGGCGCTTCGGTAGACGCCCCGAGCGCAATGACCGGGGCGACAGTCGAGGGGGGATGAAGTGGAGGACGCTAGGACGATCGCGGCCCCCTCCAGGAGTGGTGCCACCGGCCTCGTGAAGATCGCTGGCAGGACCAGCCCCGCGAGGGCACCTGGAGAGACCAGCCTCGTGAGGACCGCCCCCAGGGCAACGCTGGACTCCCTCCGCTGCCACCACCACCAAGAAGGAACGACGACCATCATCAGGACAAGGGGGCTGGGGGCTTCCAGGAGCCTCACGCCATTTCTTGCATCTTGGGTGGCCCTCAGGCCCTAGCCTCTCAGCGTATCTTCAAGCAGTTTGCTCGTGAGGTGAACGCGGCCCTCCCCAGGCTCGAGGCCACGCGCCCGCTCAGGTGGTCCAAGTGCGCCATCACCTTCAGCTCCTCCGACAAGCTCAAGTGTGCAGCAACGGCTGGAGCCCTCCCGATGCTCTGCTCGCCCGTCATCAGCAATGTCCAAGTCACCAAGACCCTCATCGACGGCGATGGAGGACTCAATGTCCTTTCCATTGAGACGTTCGACCGCCTCCAAGTGCCATACGATTAGCTACAGCTTACCAAGCCCTTCTCAGGAGTGACTGACGGCTCCACCACCCCGATAGGGCTGGTCCGCCTCCCTGTCACCTTCGGCCAGCGCGACAACTACCGCACCGAGCTCATTGACTTCTACATCGCCCATATCTACCTGCTGTACAATGCCATCCTTGGGTATCCAGCCCTGGCCAAGGTTATAGCGATGACCCATCATGGCTACAACGTCCTCAAGATGCCAGGGAGTGGCGGCATCATCATGGTCGCCTGTGAGGAGAAGGACGCGGTGTGCTCTCTCGAGCGCGCTTACTAGGCGGCAGCAACCGAAGACCCAGACAACGAAGGCACCCTGTACCCTCCTGAGGCCATCCCCAGGAGGAAGAAGCAGCTGCTCCACCAAGGGCCTCAGGAGAGCGGCGTTTCTAGCGGCACCACCTCAGGACTTCCGCCCATGGACGGGGCGCCTCCCTCCCTCGCATAGGAAGGCGTGCCTGGTGCCCTCCTCAGGCTGGGCTCGGGGGCTCTTTTCTGGAGGGCCTCTGACCTAGCCAATGTCACGAGGGGGGCACTCAGGCACCACGTGAAGGTGTGCTTCGCCGCATGTTTCCCTCGAGAGGGCACAAGGCATGGAGCGCCTGGTGCTCAGGAGTTCATCACCAAGGTGACCCAGGAGCTTCAAGAAGCAAGGACCATACGCGGCAACCGCCACCCACCACTTGGCGCAGCTCTGCGTCCTGGTGAGGACGACGGGCTGCGTGTCTACATCGACATTCCAGGGCTCAACAGGGCCGCATCTCAGGGGCGTTTCTGGCCTTCGCGCGTTGGTCGGTGCGAGGGTCCACCTCACAACTATGTTCGCATGTCGTTCGGCTTGCCGAACGCGGCTGTCACCTTCCAGCGCCACTCACGGAGCATTCTGGTGGCTCAGGAGGCCAGGCGCCATGCAGTCTTGACAGAGAGGGCGACGGTTCTTCATGAGCCGTCCGGGCCCCAGAGCCTCCCAAGGCTCAGGACCCTGGCGACTCGTGAGGAGCAACTTCTTCAGCATGCACCTTCAGCTACCCCAACACCTCTCCAGAACGGTATCAGGTGACTCTTTCTAGTTCATTCAGTTGGGGGCGCCCCTTGGGCAGCTTTATCCCCAAGTCACACGGGCCTGTCCCCGCAACGTGTATCCTTTTGCATCTTTAGCTTACTGTGTTGGGGGCGCCCCTCGGGCAGCATCATCCCCAGGCCGCTCGGGTCCATCCCAGTGGCATGTATCATTCTTGCACCTATCTGAACTAGCTTGCCTCCTTGCTTGAGTCATTTCATGATCATTACCTGCTTGCCCGTGACCCCTCGCGGCCACCCGCGTTGCTGACCGGCCTCCTGCTCATCCCGCAACAGGGGCTACCACTACAAAAAAAAGACACATCCATGACATTTTGGGCCGAACGAATTTTTTTCTATCATACATATGACACTTCTATGACGATAATTGTGACAAAACCCGGTATCATCATAAATGTGGTGGGCTCCTACTTCTATGACAAAAAATCATGACAGAAAATGGGCTTTTCGTCTTGGGCGGTCCGGAGACGCAGATGCATGACATTCTTTGGGTCGTCCATGATGGAAAAAACCGTGGTAGAAGCGAGGGGGAGGAAAATTTCGGGGAGTTCCCGGTTACGGTGGGAGGTCGGGGCCGAGCGATGCGCGCTTCTCTCGTACACATACGCGCGTGTGCGCGAGGCGTTAGCTCTAACTGAACCCGAGCGAGGCGTTGGGCTCTAACTGAACCCGAGCGATTGCATTGCAGGCTACGCGTTACTGAACCCGAGCGATCGATCGATGGCTGTTAACTGAACCCGATCGAGCGATTCCTGCGCTACTACTGCTAACTGAAGCCGATCGATGCTGCCTCTGGATGAACAGTGAGCGTTGCGGGGGGGGGGGGTTGTATGAACAGTTCCCGGTGGGGGGTGGATGAACAGGACCCCGTGGTGTTGCCTCTAGATGAACAGGACCCTGATCGATCGAGCCGGTTGGGGATGGATGAGCAGGACCCCGTGGAGGGCTGGATGAACAGGACCACCCCGTGGAGGGCACGATGAACAGTAGAAGGTGGAGGGCAGGTTGAACAGTAGGCCGTGGAGGGGTGGTTGAACAGGAGCCCATGGAGAGGGCTGGTTGAACAGTAGCCGGTGGAGTAGCACGCAGTGGAGGCTGGATGAATAGGAGCCCGTGGATGAACAGTCGCAGGTGGAGGCTGGAGGAGGTCGATGGTGGATGAATAGTAGCTCGCGGAGGCTAGAGGGGGTCGACGGTGGAGATGAACAGTATCCCGTGGAGTCCCGTTTTGCAGTACGCCACACCCCTCCCGATGAACAGGACCCCCGTTTCGATCGTAGCGCTCCAACACAACTCCGTTTCGTCTGTTTTGCGGTACGCCACACCCCTCCCGATCAACAGGACCCCCGTTTCGACCGTAGGAGGTTCGTTTCCTCCGTTTTGCGGTACGCCAGACCCCTCCCGATGAACAGGATCCCGTTTTGAATGTGGCCGGTCGAACACAAGGCTGTTTCCTCTGTTTTGCGGTACACCAGGCCTCGTTTCCATCGCCTATTCCGTCCAAGCCCTCCCGATGAACATGACCACGCATTCCGTTGCCTCCGCATGAACATGACGCATTCCGTTGCCTCCCCATGAACACGACGCATTCCGTTGCCTCCCCATGAACACGACGCATTCCGTTGCCTCCCCATGAACACGACGCATTCCATTGCCTCCCCATGAACACGACGATGACGCTGTTTCTCCGTTCCGACCCAGCAATGTACACGAGCCCTGGACGTACGTATGCGCGAGTAGGCGTTCGAGACCCCGCCCGTATGTACACATACGTGGCCGTATTTTCTTTCTTGCACCCTAGCCGCTGTACGTACGTGTACATGCTACGTGCGCGCCTCTACTATGACACGTGCGCGCCTCTACTACGACAAGTGCGCGTCTCTACATCGACCAGTATGTACGTACACGTTCGCGACCAGAATGACAACGCTACGTATGCTTCGACCAGGTGGGTCCCGACTGTCAGGCACTTCCTTGCATGCGAAGATGTAGCTGGTGGGTCCCAGCAGTCAGGGGCAAACGTTTTTTTCACGAAATATGGTGGCCCGTCCGGTGGGTCCCCACTGTCAGGTGGAGGAATAATTATTTTGCACGTAATAAGGAGGCACTTCCTTGCTGCGGCCGTGGACCCAGCTGTCAGCCTCTCCACGTACAGTCCACGTCCGATGGAAGCCGTTCCTTGACCACGTTGACCACGCCGTGCCGAGAGCACCAGGGCGATGGACGACGGCGAGGCCTAGGAAGGGGATGACGCGGAGCCGGGGAAGACGCGGCAGTGGATGCCCACGCGTAGAGGAGTACGAGGTTCACTGGTTTGCTGCGGCGTGAGGCTGCCGTCGCTGCAGAATAACATGGGGTGTGGGTGAGTAGAGGGATGGCCTGGCCAGCGGTGGGAGTAGTAGGGGGCGGTGAGGCCTCCGCCGCATCGCAGCCAGCCACGGGAGGCAGGAGCACGAGGCACGACCGGCGCTGGTTTGGGCGGCTGGAGCAAGAAGACCAGAGGTTGAAGAAGCACTATGGCCGTTGGATGGACATCGTACGGTCACTGGAGCTAGAATCGTGCATATTGACTAAGTTGACAAAGCCCTCCGTCCCCGTCAACTTAGTAGGCCCACAAGTCAGCCTCCCACCAAGGTGGGTCCCAGCTAGCAGGGAGTATTCGTTTTTTGTGCGTAATAAGGAGGCACTTCCGGTGGGTCCGAGCTGACAGTAGGGGGAACGTTTTTTTCGCGAAATACGGTGGCCCGTCGGGTGGGTCCCAGCAGTCAGGGGCAAACATTTTTTTCGTGATATACTGGTGGGCGTCCGGTGGGTCCCTGCTGTCAGGTGGAGGAATAATTATTTTCTGCGTAATAAGGAGGCACTTCCTTGCGGCTGCTGTGGACCCAACTGTCAGCCTCTCCACGTACAATATTCTTCCGATGGAATTCGGTCATTGACCACATTGACCATGCCGCGCCGACAGCACCACGGTGGTGGGCGACAACGAGGCGTAGGAAGGGGACGACGCGGAGCCGGGGAAGACGCGGCAGTGGATGCCCACGCGGAGAGGAGTACGAGGGTTCACTGGTTCGGTTGCGCTGTCGTCGCCGCAGAATAATAAGGGGTGTGGGTGAGTGGAGTGGAGGGATGTCCTGGCCAGCGGTGGGAGTAGTATGGGGGTGGTGAGGCCTCCGCGGCAGCACAACCGGCCACGGGAGGCAGGAGCAGGCGGCACGACCGGCGCTGCTTTGGGCGGCTGGAGCAAGAAGACCAGAGGTTGAAGAAGCACTACGGCCGTTGGATGGACATCGTACGGCCAGTCGAGCTAGAATCGTGCATATTGACTGAGTTGACAAAGCCCTTCGTCCCCGTCAACTTAGTAGGCCCACTATACTCGGTCCCAGCTAGCAGGGGGAGTATTCATTTTTTGTGCGTAATAAGGAGGCACTTCCTTGCGTGCGAAGATATAGCTGGTGGGTCCCAGCTGTCAGCGGCGGTAACGTTTTTTTTCGCGAAATACAGAGGCCATTTCGGTGGGTCCCAGATGTCAGGTGGAGGAAATCATTATTTTGCACGTAATAAGGAGGCATTTCCTTGCGTGCGGCCATGGACCCAGCTGTCAGCCTCTCCACGCATAGTCCACTTCAGATGCATGTCGGTCGTTGACCATGCCACGCCGAGAGCACCAGGGCGGTGGACGACGGCGAGGCCTAGGAAGGGAACGACACGGAGGCAGGGAAGACTCGGCCGTTGTTTTTGTTTCCCACGCAGAGGGGAGTACGACTGTACGAGGGTTTACTGGTTCGTTTGCCGTCGCCGGAGAATAACATCGGGTGTGGGTGAGTAGAGGGATGGCTAGGCTAGCGATGGGAGTACGGTGGGGCGGTGAGGCCTGCGCGGCAGCACAGCCGGCCGCGGGGAGGAGGGAGCAGGCAGTCCTGCCGGCGCTTGTTTGAGCGGCTGGAGCAGGAAGAGCAGAGATTGAAGAAGCATGACGGCCGTTGGATGGACATCCAACAGTATACATGCCATCCGTGGAAAGCCTCAAATCTGTGGAAAACAGCATACATCCCATCCGCCATTATTTCAAATAATTTACAGCCCATTTGCTAATTCTTACGGGTTTTTTGGAGCCCATATTCTTTATGTTAGTATTATAGCCCATATTGTGGCCACGGTTAAAAAATTATATGAAATTTTGCATATGTCGGTGCGGTCTGAACTGTTTTTAATCCCGAAATTTCGAGTCACATTCAGACCGATTTTAAAAATAAATGTATATCAATATAAAATCCAATAAATTGTCCATGCATAAAAATCAATGCAATTTAAAATCTCGAAATGAAAAAAGATATTTGAAAATAATTGCCAGTTTGATGTGTTTTAAAAATGTACAGCCCATTTCTCATTACTGATAGGCCATTTTCTCGGCCAGCTGAATGAAGCTCTCCTCGTCTTGAAATATTTGCAGCCCAACAGGCCTGATAAAGCGACTTACTTGACAAATCACTAAAGAACTGGGCTAGCCATTTTCAGAAAGAAAAAAAAACTACTGGGCTGGTCTGTGGTAAACATAAAAGAAAAGGCGGTCTAGACAGGCCAGAGTGTCCCGCTGTAGGATCTAGAAGTAGATGTGTCTAGAGGGGGGTGATTAGACACATAGTGCTAAAGTTGCAATTTTTAAGCTTTTTCGGTTTAAGTGGAGTTTAGGCACAAATTCAATACACACAATACATATCAAGCAAGCATGCAAAGAGTATATGAGCAGCGGAATGTAAAGCATGCAACTTGCAAGAATGTAAAGGGAAGGGTTTGGAAAGATCAAACGCAATTGGAGACACGGATGTTTTTCCCGTGGTTCGGATAGGTGGTGCTATCCTACATCCACGTTGATGGAGACTTCAACCCACGAAGGGTAACGGTTGCGTGAGTCCACACAGGGCTCCACCCAAGGGCAACGGTTGCGCGAGTCCACACAGGGCTCCACCCACGAAGGGTCCACGAAGAAGAAACCACCCACAAAGGGTCCACGAAGTAGCAACCTTGTCTATCCCACCATGGCCATCGCCCACGAAGGACTTGCCTCACTAGCGGTAGATCTTCACGAAGTAGGCGATCTCCTTGCCCTTACAAACTCCTTGGTTCAACTCCACAATCTTCTCGGAGGCTCCCAAGTGACACCTAGCCAATCTAGGAGACACCACTCTCCAAGAAGTAACAAATGGTGTGTAGGTAATGAACTCCTTGCTCTTGTGCTTCAAATGATAGTCTCCCAACACTCAACTCTCTCTCATAGGATTTGGATTTGGTGGAAAGAAGATTTGAGTGGAAAGCAACTTGGGAAGGCTAGAGATCAAGATTCATATGGTAGGAATGGAATGTCTTGGTCTCAACACATGAGTAGGTGGTTCTCTCTCAAAACAAATGAGTTGGAATGGCGTGTTTGTTCTGATGGCTCTCTCACTGAATGAGAAAGAGGTGGAGGGGTATATATAGCCTCCACACAAAATCCAACCGTTAAACAGTTTTCCAATCTCGGTGGGACCGAATCATAAAACTCGGTCTGACCGAAATAGTAAACCTAGTGACCGTTAGGAATTTCGGTGGGACTGACATGCAACTCGGTAGGACCGATTCGGTTAGGGTTTGGGCATAACGTAATCTCGGTGAGACCGATTACACAAACTCGGTGAGACCGAGTTTGTTAATTAGCTAACCAGAGAGTTGGTCAGGCAAACTCGGTGGGACCGATTTGCTCTTTCGGTGAGACCGAGTGGAACTCGGTGAGACCAAAAAGTTACAAAGGGGAAACACTGAATTTACATTGCAATCTCGGTGGGACCGATTCGCTCTTTCGGTGGGACCGAAAAGTTACGAAAGGGAAACAGAGAGTTTGCAATTCCATCTCAGTGAGACCGAGATCCTTATCGGTAGAACCGAATTGCTAGGGTTTGGCAGTGGCTAATGACAAGTGAAACTCGGTGGCGCCGGATGGGAAGAATCGGTAGGACCGAGTTTGGCTTAGGGTTTAGGTCATATGTGGGTATGGGAAAGTGGTTGAGGATTTTGGAGCATATCATTAAGCACATGAAGCAAGAGGCTCATTAAGCAACACCTCATCCCTCCTTGATAGTATTGGCTTTTCCTATGGACTCAATGTGATCTTGGATCACTTAAATGTAAAAAGAAGAGTCTTGAGCCTGAAGCTTTAGCCAATCCTTTATCCTTAGCATCTAAGGAGTTCCCACAACCTTTAGTCCATGCCACTCCATTGTTGAACTTATCTGAAACATGCTAGATAGAAGTGTTAGTCCAACAAGAGATATGTTGTCATCAATTATAAAAACCACCTAGGGAGCACTTGTGCTTTCAATCTCCCCCTTTTTGGTAATTGATGGCAACATACATCAAAAGCTTTAGATAAAGATATAAAGAACAGCAAGTAAAGCTTTGGAAGAACATGTAGCAAGCATAAACTCCCCCTACATGTATGCACTCATGTAAATATGAAATATAGAGGCATGTGAGAGCATAATCATGACAGAGTAGGCAATGTGTTACATGTATCTTGGCCATATGCATCAGAGTAAAAGATTATTAAGGAAAATACCTTCATGCTCATGAGTCCTTCTTGCAAACAGTATGTACATAAGCAAGAACTCCTCATGCTCATGATTTTGATGCATATACTTACCTTGTGGTCTCGAGTGGGCTTAGGATGGAACGAACCTGCAAACAAGGTTAGATAACACAGGTACGTCCACTAGCCAGAGCAAACAAAAGAAACCACAAGAATGCCAAGACTGGGATGACATGTAGAGAGTGAGTACAAGGTACCACATTGGATTCAACATGTCCCCAAGAATAAGGATATGCAATGAATTTGGCTGATTTCTTTTCCCTTAGGTGTCTTGCTCCCCCTGAATCTTACATGGGATATTGGGAGAAGATAGGGAACAGAAAATCAGAGCTGAATAGAAATTAATTCAAATGAGTTCATATGAACATGTCTTTCCCCCAAAAAGACATGTGGTATCTCTCCTCTTGAACATCAAGCATCTGGGATCCTTGAGTATTTTTCTCTCTCCCTGGAGATCTCTCTCTCCCCCTTAACAACATCTGGGATCCTTGAGACTTTCTCTCCCCCTTAATACTTTTTCTCTCTTGGTGTGATCTATCTTTCCTACAAGCTTTGATGTGATCTCTCTCTCCCCCTTTGACATCAATTCCCAAGAAGGTTTTCCCTGGAATCTGTCGAATGGGTTTGGTCCTTGAGATTCAGCACAAAGCAGAGGATAAAATTGTGATGCTTGTGGAGGACAAGATTCATTGAGTGGAGCTGGACCATAAGAAATGTAGAATAAGTGGCAAACTGTTTTTCTAATTAGAAAGTCGGTGGCACCGAGTGGCACATTTCGGTGGTACCGAAAATATTCGGTTGGACTGAAATTTGCAAGTCGGTGAAACCGAGTTTACACAGAGAAAAACACTTGTCACCTCAGCTCACTAGTCAAGTAAGATCTCACAAAGATTTGCAATGAATTAGCTGATGGATTTGCAAGAAATTTGATGCAGAAATATGCAGAACAAAACAAACAGGAAAAGGTGGAAGTTTCTAGATGAAGTTTTTTTTTGTGTGAGAGAGAAGGAAACACATATGCAAGGGACAAATGCAATAACTCAGAAAAGAACACAAGAGAACTTCATCTAGAATTGAGCGGTGACATAGTCACCTATGTTAGAGTATATTGACTTAGGAGTCAAGTGAGGACACTTGATCATAGGTCATACTCATCGTTTAAGCTCAAAATGGGGTTACCATTTTTCGTTTAAGCATCTTGATGTGTTCACATCTTGTTGAGTTGCTTTGACTCATGTCTTGGAGTAAAGCTTCTCTAAGATGGAATGACATACCTTGGGTGGTGGTGTGGTTCTTGCTCATGTAGTTGAACTTGTGTGGATGCTCAAGGTTGATGTAGTTCATCAAGAGTTGGGAGCACCACTTGGAGTTTGAGTTCATCTACCTACATGGGTTAGTTCTTGCAAGGATGAGCACTTGTGTATCCAAAAATGACAATCATGAAGCTTAACATAGAATTTTTCAAAGGATATGTTTGAATGGTTTCGTGCTTCCTTGTCTTCAACCACTATTGTGTAGAGTCTTGGTGATGTAGAGATTGCTCAAGATATGAGTGATTCGCAATCTCATGGAGTTAGATTCAACCAAGCACCTACATGGGTTAGAAAACATGCAAGGTGCAAATATATCCAAGACATAAGATAGTCATCATAAGAGATACATCATGGATTAGTCATAAGCTCATGTCTTGCATGAGTCCAATGGAGTCTCTACTCCAAGTTCGAGGCATCAATGATGTTCAATTCTCCTCTCAACCTGCAAAACACTTTCTCATCAAGCGGTTTAGTGAATATATCCGCTAATTGCTTATCGGTGCGAACATGCTTAAGATTGATATCACCCTTAGCAACATGATCTCGAATGAAATGATGACGAACTTCAATATGCTTAGTTCGAGAATGTTGTACAGGATTATGACCAATTTTGATAGCACTTTCATTGTCACAAAGCAGTGGAACATGTCTCACATAAATCCCATAATCTCTAAGAGTTTGGGTCATCCAAAGTAATTGAGCGCAACATGAACCAGCGGAAATGTATTCCGCTTCGGCGGTGGATAAGGATACCGAGTTTTGTTTCTTGGAAGACCAAGACACAATAGATCTACCAAGAAATTGACAAGTACCCGAAGTGGACTTTCTATCAACCTTGTCTCCGGCATAGTCTGAATCGGAATAGCCAACAAGATCAAAAGAAGACCTCTTAGGATACCAAATGCCAAAATTTGGTGTATGGATTAAATATCTCACTATCCTTTTCACAGCCTTAAGATGACAATCTTTAGGAGCAGCTTGATATCGAGCACACATGCACACACTTAGGATAATATCGGGACGTGAAGCACATAGGTATAACAATGAACCAATCATAGAGCGATAAACCTTTTGATCAACAGGTTCACCATCTTTGGTCAAATCATTATGTCCACTAGTAGGCATGGGTGTAGACATAACTTTGCATTCTTGCATATTGAACTTCTTGAATAAGTCCTTGGTGTACTTTGTTTGAGAGACAAATGTACCTTCCTTAGTTTTCTTGATTTGCAATCCAAGAAAGAATTTGAGTTCACTCATCATAGACATCTCAAACTTCTCTGACATTAGCTTTCCAAACTTTTCACTAAAGAGAGGGTTAGTTGAACCAAATATGATGTCATCAACATAAATTTGGCATACAAAAAGTTCTCCATTAACCCTTTTAGTAAAAAGAGTAGAATCAATTTTACCAATTTCAAAACCACTAGTAGTAAGGAACTTGGTCAAGCATTTATACCATGCTCTAGGAGCTTGTTTAAGACCATAAAGAGCTTTGTGAAGTTTGTAAACATGATTAGGTTTCTTAGGATTGACAAAGCCGGGAGGTTGTTTGACATAAACTTCCTCCTCTATTTCCCCATTTAGAAAAGCACTTTTAATGTCCATTTGGTACAAGGTGATATTATGGTGATTAGCATAGGCAAGTAAGATGCGAATGGACTCAAGTCTAGCAACGGGAGCATATGTCTCACCATAGTCCATACCTTCGACTTGTGTGTATCCTTGAGCGACGAGAAGTGCTTTGTTGCGGACCACTTGTCCATCTTCATCTTGCTTGTTGCGAAACACCCATTTGGTACCAATGATGTTGTGGTTGTTGTCGGGCTTCTCAACCAATGTCCAAACTTGGTTTCTCTCAAAGTTATGTAGCTCTTCATGCATAGCGTTTATCCAATCCGGATCTTCCAATGCTTCTTCAACCTTCATTGGTTCAATGGTAGAGATGAATGAATAGTTTTCACAAAAGTTAGCTAAACGAGTTTTTGAGCGAGTGATTCTCCCGGTTTGTATATCATTGAGAATTTGCTCGATGGGATGATCTTTGGCAATTCTTGCTCGAACTCGTGAGAGATTTTGCTTGGGTCTTTGTTGAGCATCTTCTTCATCTTGTTCTTCTTCTTGGCCTTCTTCATTGTTGACGTCGTCGTTCTCTTGTCGTGGTGGAGAAGGAGGTTGTTGATGTTCATCTTGACGTACTTCCTCGTTTTCTTCATCTTGGTGTGGCCCACTTGTGGATGCTTCCGTGTCGATTCTTGGTTCACCTTGTTGTGAAGTAGAAGCTTCCACTTGGACGGATGAAGTACTCTCCTTCACCTCCATTGGACGAATTTTGCCAATGGACAAATCTTGAATTGCTTCTGAAGGGTCTTTGTCTCCTACATCAATTGGCAATTGCTCTACTTGCGAGCCATTAGATTCATCAAACTTCACATCTACCGTCTCTTCAACCTTTCGGGTGAAATTGTTGTAGACACGGTAAGTGTGAGAGTTTGAGCCATAACCAAGTAGAAAACCTTCATGAGATTTAGGAGCAAACTTTGAACGATGATGCTTATCAAGGATGTAGAACTTTGAGCCGAATACTCGAAAGTATCCAACTTTAGGCTTGTTACCGGTGAGGAGCTCGTATGCCGTCTTGCCGAGTAGCTTGTGAAGATATAAGCGATTTGTTGCGTGACAAGCTGTCTCAACCGCTTCTGCCCAAAAGTGCTTTGGCGTCTTGTATTCATCAAGCATTGTCCTTGCCATTTTGATGAGCGTCCGGTTCTTCCTCTCAACAACTCCATTTTGTTGAGGTGTGTATGTAGCCGAGAACTCGTGTGAAATCCCTTCTTCGTCAAGAAAGGTGTCCACATTTGCGTTCTTGAACTCCGTTCCGTTGTCACTCCGAACCTTCTTGATCTTCACATCAAACTGATTTTGAGCTTTCCTGGCGAAGTTTCTGAAGATCTTCTGGACCTGCGATTTGTCATTGAGGAAAAACACCCACGTAAATCTTGAAAAATCATCAACTATAACTAGACCAAAGGAATTTCCACCGAGACTCTTGTAGGCATTGGGACCAAAAAGATCCATGTGAAGCAGCTCGAGTGGTCTCCTTGTGGTCATAATGTTCTTCACAAGATGTCTTCCTCCAACCTGTTTACCTGCTTGACAAGCACTGCAAAGTCTATCCTTATCAAATATGACATCGTTAATTCCAAGGATATGATTTCCTTTAATAAGCTTGTCAAGGTTTCTCATGCCAACGTGACCTAGTCGTCTATGCCACAACCAACCTTTTGAGGATTTAGCAACAAAGCAAGTTTTAGGTTGTGCCTTTTTAGAGAAATCGACGATGTAAAGATCACCTCTACGCATAACCGTAAAGACCATTTTATGATTGTCTCGATGAAATACTTGGCAATCTACCTCAGTAAATAGGACATTAAAACCAAAATCAGCAAGTCTAGATACTGAAAGTAAGTTGTAACCAAGAGATTCAACGAGCATGACATTTTAAATGGAACTATCATGTGAGATGGCCACCTTACCAAGGCCAACCACTTTACCCTTTGAATTATCACCAAAGGTGACATATTTTCAAGGGCCGTTGTTTTCAGCAAGCTCACGGAACATCTCCTCATCTCCGGTCATATGATCAGTGCATCCACTATCAAGAACCCATTCCTTTCCTCCTGATTCATAAACCCGAAGATTTGCCATAAGACCAAAATGTCTCATTGCATTATCAAGATCGGAGTCACTATCATCATCATCATCATAATATTCAGGTTCATCATGATCTTGTGACTCATCATTTCCTAGAGAGGGTAATTCATTAGATAAATGATCAAAGTGATTACTTTTATGAATTCTTATAGCTTTGAGAATGATATCATTAATGATTCCAACATCTCCTTTAGCATGCTTAAGATTGGCAAGTTTAAGAAGACATTTACCAAAACTAGGATCACTAGAGTTCATCTTACTCAAGGCAATAGATTTATGGAGAATTTCATTCAAAGTTTTCAAGGAGTGATTGGGAAACCGTTCCACAAGAAATTTCCATATAGTATAGGCGCAATTTTGAGTAGGCAAACTAGAAATCAAATCTTTGGGCAATCCTCTAATAATGAGCTCAATAGTTCTAAGATTGCGAATCATGTCAATATCTTCATCTAGGGTAGGATGCAAGGGATCAATATGGGGTGCACAAGGACTAGCAATATACTTGTTCAAATGATATTGATTGAAGATTACAAGCATCTCATTTTTCCACTCATGAAAATACTTTCCATCAAAAATGGGAACTCTATGTCTAAGACTCCCTAAAGTAGACAAATCCATCTTCCTCCAATGGTGATTAAACCAAGGCAATGGAGACCAAAGCTCTGATACCACTTGTAGGATCTAGAAGTAGATGTGTCTAGAGGGGGGTGATTAGACACATAGTGCTAAAGTTACAATTTTTAAGCTTTTTTGGTTTAAGTGGAGTTTAGGCACAAATTCAATACACACAATACATATCAAGCAAGCATGCAAAGAGTATATGAGCAGTGGAATGTAAAGCATGCAACTTGCAAGAATGTAAAGGGAAGGGTTTGGAAAGATCAAACGCAATTGGAGACACGGATGTTTTTCCCGTGGTTCGGATAGGTGGTGCTATCCTACATCCACGTTGATGGAGACTTCAACCCACGAAGGGTAACGGTTGCGTGAGTCCACACAGGGCTCCACCCAAGGGCAACGGTTGCGCGAGTCCACACAGGGCTCCACCCACGAAGGGTCCACGAAGAAGAAACCACCCACAAAGGGTCCACGAAGTAGCAACCTTGTCTATCCCACCATGGCCATCGCCCACGAAGGACTTGCCTCACTAGCGGTAGATCTTCACGAAGTAGGCGATCTCCTTGCCCTTACAAACTCCTTGGTTCAACTCCACAATCTTGTCGGAGGCTCCCAAGTGACACCTAGCCAATCTAGGAGACACCACTCTCCAAGAAGTAACAAATGGTGTGTAGGTAATGAACTCCTTGCTCTTGTGCTTCAAATGATAGTCTCCCCAACACTCAACTCTCTCTCATAGGATTTGGATTTGGTGGAAAGAAGATTTGAGTGGAAAGCAACTTGGGAAGGCTAGAGATCAAGATTCATATGGTAGGAATGGAATGTCTTGGTCTCAACACATGAGTAGGTGGTTCTCTCTCAGAACAAATGAGTTGGAATGGTGTGTGTGTTCTGATGGCTCTCTCACTGAATGAGAAAGAGGTGGAGGGGTATATATAGCCTCCACACAAAATCCAACCGTTACACAGTTTTCCAATCTCGGTGGGACCGAATCATAAAACTCGGTCTGACCGAAATAGTAAACCTAGTGACCGTTAGGAATTTCGGTGGGACTCACATGCAACTCGGTAGGACCGATTCGGTTAGGGTTTGGGCATAATGTAATCTCGGTGAGACCGATTACACAAACTCGGTGAGACCGAGTTTGGTAATTAGCTAACCAGAGAGTTGGTCAGGCAAACTCGGTGGGACCGATTTGCTCTTTTGGTGGGACCGAGCGGAACTCGGTGAGACCGAAAAGTTACAAAGGGGAAACACTGAGTTTACATTGCAATCTCGGTGGGACCGATTGCATATCTCGGTGGGACCGAGAATATTACAATAGGTAACAGAGAGTTTGCAATCCCATCTCGGTGAGACCGAGATCCTTATCGGTAGAACCGAATTGCTAGGGTTTGGCAGTGGCTAATGACAAGTGAAACTCGGTGGCGCCGGATGGGAAGAATCGGTAGGACCGAGTTTGGCTTAGGGTTTAGGTCATATGTGGGTATGGGAAAGTGGTTGAGGATTTTGGAGCATATCATTAAGCACATGAAGCAAGAGGCTCATTAAGCAACACCTCATCCCTCCTTGATAGTATTGGCTTTTCCTATGGACTCAATGTGATCTTGGATCACTTAAATGTAAAAAGAAGAGTCTTGAGCCTGAAGCTTTAGCGAATCCTTTGTCCTTAGCATCTAAGGAGTTCCCACAACCTTTAGTCCATGCCACTCCATTGTTGAACTTATCTGAAACATGCTAGATAGAAGTGTTAGTCCAACAAGAGATATGTTGTCATCAATTATCAAAACCACGTAGGGAGCACTTGTGCTTTCAATCTCCCCCTTTTTGGTAATTGATGGCAACATACATCAAGCTTTAGATAAAGATATAAAGAACAGCAAGTAAAGCTTTGGAAGAACATGTAGCAAGCATAAACTCCCCCTACATGTATGCACTCATGTAAATATGAAATATAGAGGCATGTGAGAGCATAATCATGACAGAGTAGGCAATGTGTTACATGTATCTTGGCCATATGCATCAGAGTAAAAGATTATTAAGGAAAATACCTTCATGCTCATGAGTCCTTCTTGCAAACAGTATGTACATAAGCAAGAACTCCTCATACTCATGATTTTGATGCATATACTTACCTTGTGGTCTCGAGTGGGCTTAGGATGGAATGAACCTGCAAACAAGGTTAGATAACACAGGTACGTCCACTAGCCAGAGCAAACAAAAGAAACCACAAGAATGCCAAGACTGGGATGAGCTGCTGGGTCCCTGGTGTCAGCCGCTCGTTGTGCAATTCTCTCGTTTATTGACTACATTGACAATGGCATGGGACCCAGATGTCATAAATCCACTAGGAGGAGCCATTTTTTTATTGGCTTGAAATAAGGAGGCACTTGCTTGCGTACTGCCATGACCTTGGCGGGTCCCTGCTGTCATCCTCTCCACGTACAATCATCTCCTGATTGTGTACGCGTCAACTTGCTAGGTCCAGCTGTTCTTCGTACTAACATGGATACTTCTCTTGGCCAACATTCAGTACAGACTGAAAGACAAATTTGTTTGTGAAGTCTACAATTCCTCTTGCAAACATAAGTGGTTTCACCAACAGCTGGAACCATGAGAATGAACCACACATGATGGAGGAACATCCACTGCAATATGATTTGGTCTTCTCTCGATCACACGGCGAGACTATTTTCGGAATACAAACTTTAACTTAGGAAAAATGATGCCCATTGTATAATCAGACCAAAGCAATGAAGCACCTGGTGTTGACCAATAAATAGTACAGTACTACTTTTCTGCAGTCCATGAAGTGACTATCCAATCTTTCTGTGTCTATTTTCAAAAGGCACTGCATGCAGTGACTATACTATTCTCTTGTGCAATTCAACCAAAATTGCGGGCACTTTGTTTGTTTGCCAAATAGCAATGGGCAGACATCTCTGTTTGCACAAATATCAAGCAGCTAGTAAACATATACCACACCTTGTATTTTCGGTTTAAACATGTCTCTTCCGCTTAGCATCTGTCATGTTCTGCACTGGACAATCTGATATAGTTATGTTTTGCCCTAGACAATTTCATACTGAATTGATTTGCTGGTTCAGAGCAGAAATATAGCGCCTATTCTTCATCAGACCAAGGATATCCATGTTCGCAGTGATGGAAGATGTGAAATCGATACAACCAAAATTGAGCATCCAATCATTGAATCCTGTCCTGCACCTCCAATGTAGGTCCACCCTGCCAATAAATTCACATGCAAACCACTAGTATTACTATCTAATGACAGTACAAAAAGAGTAGCAAGATAGTAGAAAACCATGTACGTTCGTAATGAACAGCTCATAGTGCCACCAACTGGATATAAAGGTTTGAAAAAAACATGCTCCTAATGTTGAACCAGTTGGACTTTTTGTGCAGTTCCACTAAAATCGAGCATCCCTGTTTGCATAGATATTGAATGTGTGATTACTCTAAAAGTGGCACTAGTTGAAGCATAGACTCACAAATATAAGCATTCCAATTTATTAATGGGAAAAGGTAGCAAGACTGTTTCTAACCACCTATTTGAAGGAATAAATAAAGCAACAACGGCTGATGTCAGGAAGGCATACATAGTTTTTTCTCCAAAAGTGAGCCATTCCTGACCTTTCCTCTTCTTTTAAGCAAATTTTGTGCAGTTATACTAAAATAAAATGCCATCACCGCCTTGACAATTCAGTGACACTGTACAAAAGGAAATGACTTAACATTACATCATGATGTCAGGTATGTAGTCGACAGGCATTAGAGACAAACATACAAACCTCCTCAAGAGAATAGCCGGAGGAGGTCCCCACTCTTGACCTTTCCTCTTGTCTTCATAATTGTCTGTGCAGTTTAACCAAAATAAAATGACATCAGCGCCTTGGCATTTTGGTGACACTGTACAAAAAACATAACTTATCTCATGAAAGTGAGGTATGTAATCTATAAGCATTAACAGTGCAAAAATCTGAAGGTAGTAACAAGTTTCATCGTTGGTATACTGGATGTGCAACAGCATTAGAATGCCTTAGCTGAAAAATCTTTAATACATCCACAATCAACAGCTAACCCTGAAATAATCTAGTGACATTAAATGTCATTGCTTAAATTTATGGGTGGCATTAGACTGAGAGCGGCATTAGTTAAATGTGGCATCACTTTAGCAGTAGCATTGCTTGACTTGACTGCTGGCGTTATACTAACAGCAAAAAAGTGGAAATAAGACCATGGGAGGCCCATTCGGACAGTGGGCGCACTAGTACGATGTACCTCCACGGACGCAGAGTGGTGAGGGAGGTATGGTTGCCCAGAGCAACAAATATCCAGGCAACATATGTGGATTACGTCCCATTTTTGTTCTCTTTAGCCACCTTTTTCCTATGTGAGGACAACAAACCGATCGACCTGGTCATTCTCTATTGCATTGTCATGCCTTTCTACCCTTCTTCAACCAAGAGACACGAGACTCATTCCTTAGCTACTGATTTTCCCCTTTTCAACCTAGATGCGAGTTCGATGCCTATTCTCTTGGACAGTACAGTGTCCCTTCCTTTCCTTATTCAACCCAGACATGGATTAGTCTGCATGAAGTAGGGTTTCCTTTAATAGTGCAAATTATG
This sequence comes from Triticum urartu, assembly GCF_003073215.2. NCBI lineage: Eukaryota > Viridiplantae > Streptophyta > Magnoliopsida > Poales > Poaceae > Triticum > Triticum urartu. The sequence goes on from NC_053024.1 coordinate 236,858,820, forward strand.
GTTTTCGTCTGCGTGGCCAGCAGAGCAGAGGATAGCAAATTGGGAAGACGGTGGAGTGGAAAAAGATCCACATGCAACGACGTGACAGATGGGGCAATAGAACAAGGTTATGGTTCAAAAAGAGGTAGCATACCTGAGGGTCGGCTGGAAGTGGCTTCGCTCGTGGTCGTCATCCTCCGCACACACTACGGCAACAAGCTTGGGGACGGAGGCCATCCCGCGCGGGCGCTAGGTCTGAGAGGACGGCCTTGTCTCAGTGCGTGACCTTGCTCGCCAACAACGAGTGCGTCAACGCTGCACGTCCTTTTCTTCCCCGGCGGATCTGTGACCACCGGTGAGGAGTGAGAGAGGGGCCGTCTTTTTTAGATCTGGAGAGAGGGTGGTAGTGTGAGAAGCAAGTGGGCAGACCTTAGCAAGAAAGCACTCAAGCTCCAGCCTATATATCTTTTTTATACTACTAGTACTGGAGGTGGAGTAGTGGTAGAGTAGTTTATATTTTCTCTGCATACAGTACCAGTTAGTCGTGCTTCAAAACTGATTGGCATGCCATTAAAAAAATAAAGGTCGATAACTAATGCGGCACCTCGGGCCAACGCGGCCAGATCGCATTTTGCACGAGAAATTACACACCATGTTTCGTTGACATGTGGTCCCGTTCCAACATATCAGTGAGACGACGGCGAGTAGTAGGAGTATTTTTGAACGGACGTGTAGGCCGGGGCACCTCTTCGTGAACCGTGGCAAACTCGCAACCGTCCACCGACTCTTCGCCTTTCCCTCTCGATTTGGAACTGCTGTCGCACGCTCTTCCTCTCCCTCCTTCATTTCCCTTCAGCCCTTCACCCTTTCTTCTGCCATTGTTCAATCGTCTTCTCCATGGAGGGAACAGGCTGGAAACGACCCCATTATTCTTGCCCCGATCTAAAAGATGACGTGGTGGAGGAACTCATTGATTGGTGCGACGTCATCACCTCGGCTAGCATGGCAGGTTCGTTCAAGCCCATTCTCGACTCAACTAATAACATCATTACAAAGAACCCAAGAGTCAAGGAGCGGTTTGATCTCCCCTATCTTCTTCGTCGTGACCCTGATGACTAGCGCTGGCACGACGGAGGCCTCGCCCTGTGCCAGTTGGTGCCTCTTGATAATGATACGTATGATGTTAAGATGCCATCGGTTGAGGGCAAGGCTTGGGCGGGCGCAAATGGAGATTGGGTTGTTTACATTGGGTCCAACTGCGAGTGGGAACTTGTGAATGTGTACACTCGTGACCGGGCTCCACTTCCAAAAATCTCAGCAGACTGCCCAGAGGTTGAGCACACCGGTATTGTACGCATGTTCAAATACGATCATGGTGACTGTCTTCTACGGAAGATAGCAATTTGTCGAGTTCCCAACCGCTCTTGGAATTACAACAACTATCAAGTTGTTGCTATCTTCGACAAGCTTTTTGCCGTCCTTTGTGGTTCGACTCGATGGATATTGCTCAAAAATCAGTTTCTATACATGGATGAGTATTGTGATGCAATTCAATACGAGGGCCTTGTGTTTGCTGACACCACTCGTGGCACTGTTTTTGCATGGGATCCTCGTAGTTTCGGTACGTTTGTCTTCCATCGTAATTATAATTGTTTCATCCACATGCATGCAGGTTAGCAAGTTTCCCTTTACTAATTAACCTTCTTCTTGTGTTTCCAAGGTCCTGTGAACATCCCACCACCTATACTTGAAAATTTTTATAACCAAGGGGGAGATGACGATGGTGATGATCACGAGCATGAGGACGAGCAGAACCCATATACTTAGTGGCGCCTGGCAACTAATTCCGATGGATCACCTCTTCTTGTGTGTATACAGCCCACTGATGATGTTACTACTAAGGAAGCAGGTGTAGTCTCCCATGGTCGCACTCTCTGGACCTATTCCAACACCCGTTGCATGGTATTCAGGATGGATACTAGTGTGCTAGCGCCAACCCCTTCTCCCTGGTACATAATTGATAGTCTTGGAGAAAACTCGCTCTTCCTTGGACAAAACTATTCGATGATGGTGAAAGGAGATCCAACTGCTGTTGACACAACGTTAACAGTACCATTTATGAGAAGCAACTGTGTCTATACCTCGGACATTTGGGTGGTTCCCTACCCTGGTACTGATATAGTAGGCCGCTTCAGCCTGGATGATCAGTCCTGCGTTGGTTTCCAGATCGATAATCGATGGCCCGTCCCAGAGAATCACTTGTGGTTCAAAGCAAGCATTTCCAACGCAGAGGAATGGTTGAGTTGAAGTTCATTTCATTGCTTGTTATTTGTTGTGTGGTGAAAACTTTAGTATTTATAATGTATCCTCGTTGTCGATGTGGGTTGATGACCTGTTGTATGTAATAAAATGATATGTGTGTGATAAACTTACTAAATTTAAGAATGGCTTTCGAGTCGCTTCTCTAAATTTGTACTAGCTTCACATGCTTCGCGCGTCGGGCGGGTGTTTTTACTGTAGCCATATGTTAATGTGTTTGCTGTACGTAACCAGCACCTCAAATCCTCGATACTAGTACTATATAGTAGGAGTAAGTAGTAGGAGTAGTAGGGTGGCATGGGCCAGAACAAGCATTCACGTCCAGGAGTACGGCACACGCCACCACCACGACATCCATCTGACACCATATTATTTCTTGGAGTTCGTGCTAGAGCAATCTCTTCAACCTCGTCGTTTCTCTAACTTCAGCCATCGCGCGGCTGGCGAGGTGGGGGTTTGCCGATAGTCGATTTCCTTAACTGCGGTCCCACATGTAAGGCCAACTCCAACGCACGACCCCAAATGCACCTCCGTTTTGCACGAACTCCAACGATAATTTTGACTAGAAAAGCAAGACCAAAGAAAACAAGAACCACAAGAATACATTTTACTACTCCTGTAAGTTGGATTAGTGCCTTCTCGATGCATTCATTGTTGATCTACGGAGGCTCGATCTTGCGTCTGTGCTAGCTAAAAGTGATAGAACATCTACTAAATTGCGCTCTATCAATATATGGATGTACTCTTCTTCCCAATACAAAAACTTGCATCCATTCTACTCCCTCCGTTGCACAATACATGCCTTCTATTTGTCAGAATATATATGTATCTAGAAATGTCTTAGTATATAGGTACATCCATTTTTGGACAAATGGAAGTCAAGTATTTTGGAACGGAGGGAGTACACAATAAAAAATTTAAGTTAGTACAACTAGTCTAATCCGAGAGCAGAACCGAAGATTTGGTCGGGTTCTTCCTCCTTTTGCCGACACGTGGGACATCCAGCATCCAGGTCGAGTCATGAAAGAAAATAGAGTGGTAGTTGAAGCCACGAGATGTGCATCTTGGGTTAAACTGTAAATAGAATCTTACTACTCTTGAGTAACTCCAAAAGCGGCCACCGAAGATCTTTATTGGATTTGTTTTTCATCACCAGCACGTCGAGGTGAAAGATGTGCAGGTTCAGTGGGTCCTCTTGCATTTTCACTGACATGTGGGGCCACATGTGAGCAAACAGACGATGGGCTCCGCGCGTCTGCTGGCTAGCTGAGAAGAGAGATAGAGGAGGGCTGAGCACAGACTGCAGGAAATTTATTCTACGTACCTCGATATAAGCTCGATATAGTGGGGTGGCATGGGCCATAACTAGCATTCACGTCTAGTAGTACGGCACACGCCACCCACACGAGTCCCATCCGACACCAATTTTCTTGGGGTCCATGCTAAAACCATCTCTTATCCCTCCTACTTTCTCAGCCATCGCGCGGTGGGCGGGGTGGGGGTTTGCCGATAGTCGGTTTGCTCAACTGCGGTCCCACTTGTAAGTGAAAATGCAACACCGCACGCATTCCCGCTTGAGCGGCATGCTGGACCAACCATGTGGGGGTGCGATGTGAACACGACAGGCTTTTCCTTTTGAACTTGTAACTTGTAAAATTTGGTTCTGCTCCATGGCGCGACCGATAGATAGAAAATAACGATTTGCCTAGAGTAATGAGAAGTTTGGTTCTGGCACCTTTCATGCATGGAGTACGTACGAAAATTATGAAGTTGATGCGAAAGGTAAGATAATTACTGTGGTATCATATACTACTACATGGATTTGACGGAAATATAAAAATACATATGGATCCATCAATGTTCAACGACATCCTCACGCCCTAGTGCGCCGGGTCACCAACCGACGTGTGAGGAGCAGTGGCGTTGGCGGCGAGCTCAACATGCTTCTAAACAGTGCCGTCCAAGGTTGCCCTGCGCTCCAAGAAGGCCAGCGTCCTATCGTCCTCCTCTTGCATGTAGTAGTCCTTGTGGATGATTTGCGCGTAGACGTGGGTGATTATGTCGATGGTGTCTTGCTGCGCCAGGCATTGCGCGGTGAGCGCGACCTCGAGGTGGACATTCTCTGGCGCGACGGCGGGCAGTCGCAGGGCCACCAGTGCATCGAAGAGGTTGTTACCATAGTGGCCATTGAGGGTGGCGGGCATCGCATAGCCTGGGCGCGTCGGCTGGAGGCTTACGTCAAAGTCGTCCGCAAGCTTCTATACGACGGTGAACTTGTCGAGGAAACCGATGAGGACCTCGTCGAACAAGGAGACGGAGCTGTCGTCCAAGCTACCTGGAGACATTCCTCGGTGTCGGGCCGCAGGCCGGCGTCGTGGACCATCTGGCACAGTCGGTTGATGCTCGCGCTCATCGCCTTCGTGGGTCTAGCGTAGCTTCTAGTTAACTGATCTTGCGATTCGAGTTATCACTCAGCCCTTGGTTAGCATGCGTAGGTGCGTAGGATTTCGTACTACTCCTCGGCCCTCTACTACACCTGCCTTTGGCTGTATGATAGGTGGGCCAGCCACCCCCTAGGGCCACGTGTCATTCACCCAAAGGCAGTTGCCGAAAGTCAATGAAGCTGCGTCCCCCTCCGTGCCGGTGCAGTATAGTCATCTCACCGGACCTCTAGTTGGGGCCAAACGAGAGAAGTTTGATGTTTACTGGTTTACTGGTCCCCTTTGCATTTTGCACCAAGTTTTGACCTTTGATTCAACTAACAAAATGTTAATGCATGTAAACAAAAATGTTGTGTAAGTCACCTTACGAAAACCAAATAATTCCAAAATACTTAGGCACGGTGCATTAACTCCCTCCTTGTTTCTTATTTTGTGACATATCAACCAATGAGAGATGTGGGCCGTGCATGCTTTCATTGACTTGAGACTACCAAACATGACATGCAGTGTTTAGTTCATTGCATGTAATCCTATTAGTACTCTAGTTAGGAGTAGCAAAACAACATTAAGTTCTCTCGCCGATAGGAATAAAACACCATGTATTTATTTACAGAGGGAGTAGTACATTTTTGGTGACATGCATTACTAGATATTGCTAGTCAAACACTAAAATCCAGATGGACATGGTAGTACTCCTAAATCCAGACGGTGGTGCTACTAGTACTAGTAGTAGTACTACCAATGTAGTAGTAGGAGTACTAGCACTGTACTACCCGTTGGTCAAATTATTACGTGCTGCTCCTCACAGTGAAGTGACAAGACCCTGCGCCGGAGATGACACCTGAGTATAGGCGCCGTGTTCGGCATACCATAGTCAGCCTCACCATCTGCAGTCACTATCATCATGGCTGTAGAGCTAGCCTTCTTACAACTAGCCCTGTTCGACATAATTTCCCGTGCGTAGATGCCTGTGCATTGCATGGAACACCAAGATTGGGGGTGGATGGCTCCGGCAGCGGCCATCGCGCCAGATTTTTCCACGGCCTTCTACTCCTAGATGTGGTCGGGAGGAGATGAGGCTGATTGTGAGAGACAAGGAGTTGTTTGTAAATAGGGAACAAGTGCAGGCATCTTTTTGCAAAAATGGAGAAGCTTGGTTTGTATGCGTCAAATCTAGATCCGACGGCTATTGGTGAAAGATGGGAGGCACAACATCATCACCAACTCAAGACCTGTTTGATTCGCAGGATTTTGAAAACGCAGGAATAGGACACGGCAATATTACAAGTTTCAAACTGATATTACAAATGTTAGGAGTAATGCTGCACCTACGAAGAGGGAATTACTAGGAAGTTTATGTAAGAACTTTCATTACTTTAGGTGGATGCAGCATTATCGTACAAACTAAAATCCACCGCCCTGACAAGTCACTAATGGGCAAATAAGTTTTCGAGTCTCTGGCCACTTGAAGCTTCTGCGGAGACTTTGTCATTTAGGCTTAGACGCTTGCGGTGATCAGCACGTCATTTATTGTAGCGCCAGAGAACGCCAAACCTCATTACCTTGAGCACACTTGCCTCCAGAACAAAGAACCTGGCCAATTTAATCTCAGATGTGCTGCCTTGGTAGTCGATCAAATCAATTTCTATAAGATGGAGATCAAGGCATTCGATGGGATTGTTATAGTGCAACACATTTTTCACTTTCAGGTATTTTTTTATCTGCAAAAGAAGAGAACATATTAGAGCAGCTGGCTGCATAAGATTGCCGTGTCATCAAGAGGTACCAATATCATTCGCTCATACGATAGGGTTGGCTGGCTAGTGATATTTTTTTCACTCACTCACTCTCTCTCTCTCTCTCTCTCTTTCTGTTTCCTCTCATTTAACTAGGAGCACGTGAAGAGCTTGGGCATTTGTTTCCTTCCACTATGTGACCGATGCCATATTTCGCAAAAGTATGCCACATAACACGCATCGATGTCAAATCAAAAGATTTTGGCACCGCTCTTGCGATGTGAGAGAGTTGGCACCGCTGTGCACACAGACCCACATGCATAAACAAATCAATCAAACCAACTACACCAGCCTCTCACTCTCCCAAACAAGTGTTTTTATTGCCTCAGTCCTCTCTCTCTCTCCCACGCAGTGTTTTTTCATTGCGTGAGTTAATTTGGCACCGGAGCAAAGTAGGTGATCCAGATTGGGACACTAGGTGAGCAATGGAGGGGCATCGATGCCAAATGCATCACAAGTGAATTTGGCACATGTTTTGGCCTACATAGCCCACTTTTGTAATACTACCTCGTATTTAGTATAAAATTTTGACCATAGATTTACCTAAGAAAATGCCAATGCATGTCACTAAAAATTACACCATTTGAAATTATGTTCAAATACAAATCCAACGATCTAGTTCTTAGTGACATGCATTAACATTTTGTCAGTTAAATCTATGGTCAAATTTTGATACTGCAAAATTGGAAGAGTAAACCAGGACGGAGGTAGTACTTGCTCTTAGGGTAACCATAGAGTTATGGGAGTAGTCTAAGTTACTTTCCACTATGACTAGCCTAGGCTACTATAGTAGTACAGCATAAAAACGATGTAGGTGATCACGTGAGAAAAAATACTAAAAACATTTCTTTCGGTGCAGTGCGTAGATGCAGTTTTGAACACTACACTTGTCATCGTAATTTGGTTTCAACTTACTAGCATGCGGGGTGCTACCCCGAGTGGTTTCAACTTTGTTTACTTCACCACGTGTTAGATGGGCCTCTAGTTTACTTATTTTCACCCACTGCCACATGGGCCAACACACGAAGATACAGAACACGAGCTGACAAGGCAGCATGTGGATTGGTTGACCAGTCAACTAAACAATATACGGAGCTATACGCTGACACAGTGAGTGTATAATCCGTCGGTATAGAGAGTTTGAGTGAGAGGGAAGGCCCGTGAGAGATAGCAGAGAGAGAGAGAGAGAAAGAGCTACTCCCTCCATTCGATAATTTAGTTCCAACATTTTTTAAGTCAAACTTTTGAAACTTTGACCAAGTTAATAAAGAAATTACTTATATCTACAATACCAAAGATAAATGATAGTATGAAGTAAGTACATGTTGTGATGAATCTAATGATCGTTCCAGATGTAAATGTTTTTCTCCACATATACCTGGTCAAACGTTTCTGAGGTTTGACTTTTCAAAACATCCATATGCTTATGGACGTGACAGAGTCCCTAACAAGAGAGAGAGAGAGAGAGAGAGAGAGAGTGAAAAAAGTGTGTGTGCGTGTGTGAAAGAGACATGGACAACACACGATAAAAGTAGAGAAAAAGTGTGCGTGTCTTATGCAAACATATCACACATGCATCTTCGACAACGGAGGCAAGGTGAGGAGATAGTGTGTGGTTGTTTGGAACCGAGAGAGCAAGACCCCTAGCACGTGGCCAAGAGGGGTCTGACAAACAAGGGAGAGAGGTCGAGAGAGACGTACGGAGAAAATGCAGACATGGGGAGGATAGAGTGTATGTTTGTCATAGAGAGATCCCCTAGAGATCGTGATGGGACTACATGGGTGGGAGATCGAGTGACAAGGTGTGTGCGCGATAGAAGATGCCCCGAGAGATATCGAGATAGACGTATGGATGGAAGGAGACAATACATGTGTTCCTGATGGCTAGTAAGAGATAATCATACTTAGGAGGGGGGAGTGCTTGCGCTTATGATGGATTGAGGGATTATGGTACTTAGGGGGGTGCGTGTCACATGGAGAGAGAACAAGGGCGGAGAGTGTTGGATGGGTCTATATGTATAGCGTGAGCGAGACATGTGTATGTGTGAACCAGGGAGATATAAGGCCGGTTTGACTTGCGTCCTGAGCATCTTTTGCCTGGCCTGGGGTTGTGGTTGGATTTCATGCACGCTTGTTTGGTTGCTACCGTGTGAAAAAGAAAGCCCGCCTGGCCTGGGTTCCCTTGCACTTTAATTAGCCTGGCTGAACTCCAGACACTGCAAGTAGCCTGGCCCAGGCGACCGATTTCGAACGCCTAGTCATGTGGCCACGAGGCTAACAGCAACATAGATGGATATTAGCGTTAAATAATTGATGCATGGATTGATTGATGGGACATTGATGCTTTGCCTGGCCCATGCATGAACCAAACGCTTCAGCACCACACAAGCCTGGCCAGGCAGAAATATTTTACATCTCACGTCCAGACCAGGTAGTACCGACCATCAAGGCATGAGCGTCAGGTCACGAACCAAACTGACCAATAAAGTTTGAGAGAGATTGAGGAGTCCCGATAAGGCTGAGTGGTGCGTCAGATAGCTGAGAGGGGGAAAGAGATATTCCATCTGCTCGATAATGCAGTGCATGTAAATTTTTTAGAAGTCAAACTTTGGAAACTTTGATCAGGTTTTCGCAAATGTTGTTTATATCTATAATACCAAAGATACATCATACAAAACTACATCTCATGGTGAATCTAATGGTATATGTTTGCCGTACTAGATGTAATTCTTTTTCTCCACGTACATGGTCAAACTTTGTGATGTTTGACTTTTCAATAAATCTATATGCTATGGACCGAGGAGAGTGCCTCAGTCGAGACAGATCAAGTGCGTGTGAAGAAGAATGAGTAAGTGTGCAAAAAGAGTATGTGTGTGAAAGAGAAAGTGACAACAAACGATAAATTAGAGAGAGTGTGTTTTTTCGTTTCTTATGCGAACATATCACGCATGCATCTCCGAGATGGAAAAGCGAGGAGAGGAGATACACGAAGATAGCTAGTGTGTGATTGTTTGCAACGGAGAGAGACACCCCTGTAGCACATGTCCAATAGAGGTGTGGCCAACAAGGAACAAAGGTCGAGAGGGACACATGGATGGCATGGACACATGGGGAGGGAGAGAGGGTGTGTTTGTGATAGAGAGATCCCGTCGAGATCGTGAGGGGACTATATAGGTGGGAGATCGAGGGAGTGCGTGCGCGATAGAAAGATGTCCCGAGAGAAACCGAGACAGACCATGCACATGTTTGTGATGGAGACTAAGATTAGCTAGTCATATACATATAGGGGGGACTGCGTGTGCCTACAATTGAGTGAGAGACCATCATACTTGGATAGCTGGGCATGATATTGTGTGTGTGCGCGTGTGAGATGGAGAGAGAACAATGGGGAGAGATAGAGTTTTAGATGGGCCTATCGAGTGCGAGTGAGATATGCATGTGTATGTGTGACCCAGGTGGATGGAGAGTTTGAGAGAGGGTGGGAAGAGCTCCGAGACGACATAGTGGTGCGTGAGAGAGTTACAGGAAAAGAGCCAAGGAATTTGTGTGTGTACGATGAGTGCACCCAAGATATCTAGCTTGGACTAGCTAGAGTATCATACATAGTGTGCGGGAGAGACCTATAGATGGTGTATATATGCATGCGAACTAGAAATACCCCCCCCCACACACACAAACAGAGAGAGAGATGGAGAGAAAGGGAGAGGGAAGAACAAGGTTTTTGTGTCGGATGCGTGCGACAGAATTGAAGATTGTCGGTGAGAGAGAGAGAGAGAACAGGAGTCCGGGAGAGGGGGAGGTCGCGTTTTATGCATCAAAGACTGATATAAACCATGTTTCGATATAAACTTGCATTCAAATATTTAAATTGGAGAACATGTTGTCTGCAATCCACACATGAACAGATATATGCGTATATCAAACAAGTTCATTAATTTGACTTTCAACATGTTCATGGCGTACTATAATACTGTACAACATGCTACTCGATTGAGGTGTTCAATTTTGGATTTAGTTCACTATTTTGACCTATTGAACGAGCTATTTCATTGAATCAAGATATTTCATTTTGGGTTTGATTCGTGTTTTTGAGTGGGTCAACTATTTGTCATATAGTAAATCGCTAGCAACGAGCATGTAAAAACACATTACTCCCGAGCATCATCTCTCCATCTAAAAAAGAAGTGGCAAGCTAATATTTCAAAATTTGATCCGAATCGACTTGGTAAGGTAGACGTGGATGCTCGTTCTCCCAAAATTTGAACGAACCATTAAACATCCTCTCTGCTCAGTGGAATTCGCTCGAGCAAATAAATGGGAGACGCAAAATTACCATCCTATGTGGGACACGCATCAATTGGCCCGTTGTACATCGAGGGTAGGTTCGTAACTTCATCCAAGCGTGCCTTCTCATCGGCCGAAATGACATGTGCCAAATAATTCATAAACCATGGTTGGCAAAACACACTCTCCTCACCCGAAATAGCTCACGCTCACTATTTCAAAACACGCTCTCCTCGCCCGAAATTGCTCATGCCCACTATAGATCAAAACACGCCCTCCTCGCCCGAAATCGCTCCCCCCAGAGAAGCAAAGTTACTCTACTATCCCCGACCCTCAGTACACAGACCCAAGCCGAGAAGCCTATAGGCAAGGGTAGAACTGTAACTCCCCCTCACATTTCAGACAAATGCGTCCATAAGAAATGGTTCCACTCCCCTCCCAATTTCCCCCGCCTGCCCCCATTCATACCTCGTGGGCACCAAATCACGTTCTCCCCGGGAAGCTCCCTTCTCCCGAGCCGCGAAACCTCAGCCCCACCTCCATGGCGCCCCCACCACACCAATTTCACAGCCGCCCTCCTCCCTAATGCCGGAGACGCTGTCCATTTTCTGTCGTGCACTGGGCCATGTGCCTCTTACTCCGTGCTGCTGGTGCTACCTCGACGACAGCCGCGTGAACTGTACCGGAGCCGATTCACCCCCGCCGTTGTTCACGGTGCCGGAGCGGCTCCAACTTCGGATCCGTCCAGAGTCCTGGCGCTGCTTCGGCGTAGCCATCGACCGTCGCGACATCGCTCTTTCCCTGCCACCGGTCGCCACCGCAACAGCGCCGGCCTCACCGACTCGGTAGCTGGACCTGCCTACTTCACCATGCCGCCAGATAGGTCGCACCCTCATCTCAAATCACCTTATTTAGGCATCAGTTGTCTAAATTTTTATTCTGGGCCAATCAATTTGCAATGGGAAGTAGCACCCCTCGAGGCGGCGGAGCTACTAGGCTGCCGGTTGGCTGGTGTCTAACGTAAGGGTGCGGGGCCGCAAGTTTGCCACGGAAGCACCGCTTAGATGGCTATCTTTTAGAGTTGTGTGGGTTGAATGTACTGTCGCCGCCGGATCTAGATGACGGGGAGTCTTTGTGGATTGGCCCGGGGGTGGCGCAACCACGGCAGTGCGGTGGGGCGGGGAGCGGGGTTTTGGCCGGGGCCACGGACGGCGGAGGCAGGCTGCTCTACCGTTGGTCGCTGGCTCTTCGGGGAAGATTACGAACAGTGTCAGTCAGGAGGCACAAGACGGCCAACCATCCAGCGTAGATCGGACAGTACCAAAATAAAATAAAATCGTGTGACCCCAATTTAGTCTTCAGTCAACATACGTGTGGTCACTCTCGTACCTTGCTGTTGATCTCTTAGTGTATTTCTTCAGATCAAAGAGATATGTCGTTCTTAACATTATGCGTTATCTGCATCTTCAGACACACTGTCTTTCGACTCACCGTAGCTACTCCAACAAGGGAAGCATACACCAAAAGGGAGATATAGTCCCCACTCAACAGTTCCCTGCATTGAATGCGTGTGCCCGACATGCACAGCCACAACAACTGCAGGGCCATCGACAAGTCAGCACATGATGCTCACTCCTATGGATGGAAGTCAGATAGGTTGTACCCTCATCTTACTTGTGTGCAACATTTATGGCTTTGTTATTCATCTAAGCATGGAAAATAGATAATCACATTTCACTCTATATTCATGCTGATCTCTTACGGGTCTTGTTCAGGAGTTAACGCCGTTCCATAGTTCAGCTAAGATACTTGTTCTTTAGGTAACTAGGTTCCATAGTTATCATCCATCAGCCAATGCTATCCCACAGGCTGGTGATTATAGTATTATACCACTTCTAGTATTTCCTATGTTGTTCTTTAATACTTTTGTGTGCCATCTAGTTAATCTCGAGTACAAATGATACATATTCTGTAGCTTTCATTTGTGTTCTCCCTTTAGTTTATGAGACCTGTTGCTGCTAGTTAACCCGAGTCCTACTATTTATGTCGTCTCCTACAGGCACTCATTACATAAATCTAACTACTAGTTGTCTTCCATGCATGTCATATATAATTGCACACACTGATATATCCACAAGAACCTCACGGAGCAATGTAAAGGCCAATAAACTTGATGTCAATGATACCCAATATGATGGAACATGTAAAGGCAGTTCTTCAGAAGACTTGCAGAAAGATGATGAATCCTCTTCACCCCACAAGGTCTTTGCTCTAACTTGGCATGTGATATGGGTACAACATGCATATAATGTCCTAGAGTGTATCTACTCTGTTGCAATGCCATGTGCTTAGCATGCTGATCATGCATGTAAATATGTCATGCCTTCCTGTTTTTCAGTACCTATTCCATTCATGATAACATGTTTTCAAATTCAAGTACTGTCATTCTACTCTATCGCAATGCCATCTGCTTAATTTGGACATCATGCTTCTGAATATCTTATGCATTGTTATTCATCAGTATGTACTTCATATGTCTACCATACCATGTTTTTTACATTGAAGTGCTGTTCTAGTGCTCTGTTGCAATGCCATCTTATTTTCCCAATCATACACGTGTATGTTGCCTTAGTTATTTCTGTATGTATTCCGCTAACATACAGTTTTACATTCAACTAGTGTTTTTTGCTGTGTTGCCCTGTCGTATCCCTAGCTCTTACACCATACTCCCTCCGTCCGGATTACATGTTGCCGAAATGGATAAAAAAGGATGTATCTAGAACTGAAATACGCCTAGACCCATCCATTTTTTTCCGGATGGAGGGAATACATGTCAATATGTCATGCCTTTCTATTCTTCCGTACCTATTCCATCTCTCTGCTGCCACATGTTCTATAATTAAAGCACCATTCTTCTATACAAGGCATGCAAGGGGAAGACGACTATGTTAGAATCTGAAGGGTTCGTTACAAACAAGGCCTTTGCAAAAGATCCAAATGCCAGGAGATAATAAACCAACTCCAGTTTTTATAGATACTGCTCCAGCACAGAGAAACCCAACTCCTACTGATAATAAGAAGATTCCAGTGGCCAAAGAACTAGTCCGCTCCAGTCCAGCAAAAATATGTCAACTCAATTCTAAGAAGCGTGTGCGCATCCTTGCATCATGAAATTTTATAGCATGCTGATCATATTTTCTACATGTTTCTTACCCATCTCTCTTTTAGAAAATAAGCTTAACAGATAGAAGATTTTCTGCAATGGTATCGTTTATGAGGAAAGATTCTTGCAGGAATTCTCTGTGCTCCAATGTAGATGTAAGTACCTGTTGTATATCACTATATTTTTACATCAGCATGTATTTTGTTAATCGGCATGAATCCGACCTTTATCTGATGTAAATTTAGTTGTAGCAAAATGTATGATTAAAGGCCACAATGTTGATTTTTGCAAGGAAAACTGCCTGGTAGTTTTGCATCCTGAGCTGCATGAGTGTACCATGTCATATCAGTGGGTTTGAATACTTTGGTTCTGCAGTGGGTTTTTCAGTGTTTTTTTACTGTGTTGTCCTGTCGTATCCCTAGCTCTTACATCATACTCCCTCCATCCGGATTAAATGTCGCAGAAATGGATAAAACTGGATGTATCTAGAACTGAAATACGCCTAGACCCATCCATTTATTTCCGGATGGAGTGAATACATGTCAATGTGTCATGCCTTTCTTTTCTTCAGTACCTATTCCATCTCTGTTGTAGCATGTTTTATAACTGAATCACCATTCTTCTATATAAGGCATGCAAGGGGAAGACGGCTATGTTAGAATCTGAAGGGTTACAAACTAGATCTTTGCAAAAGATCCAAACGCCAGGAGATAATAAACCAACTCCATTTTTCATAGATACTACTCCAGCACAGAGAAACCCAACTCCCATTGATAATAAGCAGATTCCAGTGGCCAAAGAACTAGTCCGCTCGAGTACAGCAAAAGAATGTCAACTCCATTCTAAGAAGCGTGTGCGTATCCTCGCATCATGAAATTTTATAGCATTCTGATCATATTTTCTACATGTTTCTTACCCGTCTCTCTTTTAGAAAATAAGGTTAAACGATAAAAGACTTCCTCCATTGGGATCGTATTCGAGGAAAATATCTTGCGGGAATTCTCTGTGCTCTAGTGCTGATGTAAGTAGCTGTTGTATATCACTATATTTTTACATCAGCATGTATTTTGTTAATCGGCGTGAATCTAACCTTTATCTGATCTAAAATTAGTTGTAGCAAAATGTTAAAGGCGCCAATGTTGATTTTTGTATGGAAAACTTCCTAGTAGTTTTGCGTACTGAGATGCATGAATATGCTATCTCATATCACGCACATTACTGAATTGTAGTGCTTCTCTGGTTGCCCATTCATTCATTGTGTCAATGTTGCTTTCGTATTACCTTACCTGGCTGATGATAGCTGTGCCATATTGTGTTAATTTGGTGTAGGCTAGTTGCCCAAATGTTCGTTGTGTCAATGTTGCTTTCCTATTATCTAACTTGGCCAATGATAGCAATGCTAGTGTGTTAATTTTGTGCAGGTTGTTGAAGATAAGAAGACAAACTCTGAAAACAGCAAGGCAACCCCATTGTTTCTTTCCAGTAAATCTAGGCCAGGTAATATGGCAATAACTCATGATTAATCTGTTTGGTTCCTGTCCTAATTTATGTTATGATGCAGTGGTCAAGACACTCTCCACTATCAATAATACAAGCCTGCCAAAATCGCCATCTGAATCTGTTCAGTATCCTCTGTCTCGAATGCAATGGAATAAATGTATGTTTGTGAACCAATTAATGGATGAAGCAATGATGGAAATGGTGGATGAATCAGAGGTGCAGAGTCGTGCGACACAAGAACTGATCAATGTTTTTAGAGACAGTGTGGCAAAGCAGAAAGAACTTGCCCACATGCTTATGGGCGTCATCTGTGCTGAGGTTGCAGATTGTGACATTGTAGATGGTTAGGTTCTGCTCATTTATTTGCACTGGCATCAATCTTTGATTGCCTAGTGGATGTAATTTCCTGTAATATATTCTGGGTATGCAATGTTATTCCATGTATTCCGTACCTTTGCTCCTTGTAATGGGCTCAAATTATCTAATTTGGCCTAAAGACATGAATGAACTTTAGTGGGCCCATTAAGTTAATGGGCCGTTACTAAGTCGAAAGTTAATGGTCGGCCCTCTTACCTCCCGGGTCGTTAACAAGCCGACATCGAAGCGGGCAACAGGTGGCCCCAATTTATTTCACGGGCCATTAACAGGCCATTACTAAGTTTGGGCTACATATGGCCCAACTATACTGTAGGCCTTTAGCAGGCCGAAAGAGACAACGGGCTTGTATTGGACCATGAAGAGCATGGGCCGCTAAGAGGCCGAAAGTTAGGTCGTATTGTAAACGGCCCAACTGTGTTGTGGGCCTTTAGCAGGCCGAAAGAGAAATCAGGCTGGTATTGGACCATGAAGGGCATGGGCCATTAAGAGGCCAAAACTAAGGTCCGACTACAAATGGCCCAACTCATTTATGGTCCATTAACAGGCCGAAAGGCACACAGGGCCGGGAATTGGCCCAACACTTAAATGGGTCACTAAAAGACCAAAACTCAGGTCCGACTACAATTGGCCCAACTGATTTATGGGCCGTCAACAGGCTGAAAGTGACACAGGGCCAGAAATTGGCCCAACACTTAAATGGGCCGCTAAAAGGCCGAAACTCAGGTCCGACTACAAATGGCCCATCAGATTTATGGGCCGTCAACAGGCTGAAAGACACACCGGGCTGGAAATTAGCCCAACATTTAAATGGGTCGCTAAAAGGCCGAAAGATGTACATCCTGGAAATTGGCCCATCCATTAAATGGGCCGTTAACAGGCCGAAATCTCATCGGGCCGATATTGAGCCCAAATATATAACGGGCTGTTAACCGGCTCGAACTGACGATGGGCTGCAATGGTGTCAAATCTTTAACGGGCCGAATTGGCACATCTCGTATGGGCCGTGGGCTTAAATGGACCTGACACAAGTAGGCCTTATATGGGCCGGCCTGCTAATTTTTACTGGGCCGGCCTTTTTCACCGGAATGGGCCATTGTTGGGTCGTGCCACGTGTCGACCTATCATAGGTGCCTCCTGTCCAATGAGTGGATGACATCTGTCCCAATGATGATCCGACACGTGTTTCCTCTAGCCAATGATTATTTTACAAGTGGAAAATCCCCATTGGTCGGGGCTGTTAACGGGTTATCGGATCCAAAACCCGACCCGATAGCTTAACGGCATTCCGTTACGGTGGATGCCACGTGTCGGTCACCCTTGACGAAAGCACTTCTCTGATGCACGATTTATCGTCATGGAAGTGGACACTTCCGTGATGATAATTTTGGTAATGTCATGGAACACTTCTACGACAGCACAGGTATGACTAGCTTGATTCTGTCATAAATTTGTCATGGATGTACATGCATGAAAAAAAACGTGACCTACTGTGACAAACATGTATCATCACGGAAGTGTATTTTTTTGTAGTGTACACATGCTGGCACGGCGCTTGTGCTCGGGTCTGTCCCTGCAACACTGACAAACCTGAGTGGTTGCTACCTCTTGAGCATGTTGGTTTTCCCTTGAAGAGGAAAGGGTGATGCAGTAAAGTAGAGTAAGTATTTCCCTCAGTTTTTGAGAACCAAGGTATCAATCCAGTAGGAGACTACACGCAAGTCCCTCGTACCCACACAAACAAATAAGAACCTCGCAACCAATGTGATAAAGGGGTTGTCAATCCCTTCACGGTCACTTACGAGAGTGAGATCTGATAGAGATAATAATAATAAGATAAATATTTTTGGTATTTTTATAATATAGATTGAAAGTAAAGATTGCGAAATAAAATAGATTGGAAACTTGTATGATGGAAAATAGACCCGGGGCCATAGGTTTCACTAGTGGCTTCTCTCAAGATAGCATAAGTATTACAGTGGGTGAACAAATTACTATCGAGCAATTGATAGAAAAGTGCATAATTATGAGAATATCTAGGCATGATCATGTATATAGGCATCACGTCCGCGACAAGTAGACCGAAACGATTCTGCACTACTACTATTACTCCACACATCGACCGCTATCCAGCATGCATCTAGAGTATTAAGTTCATAAGAACAGAGTAACGCATTAAGCAAGATGACATGATGTAGAGGGATAAACTCAAGCAATATGATATAAACCCCATCTTTTTATCCTCGATGGAAACAATACAATACATGCCTGGCTGCCCCTGCTGTCACTGGGAAAGGACACCGCAAGATTGAACCCAAAGCTAAGCACTTCTCCCATTGCAAGAAAGATCAATCTAGTAGGCCAAACCAAACTGATAATTCGAAGAGACTTGCAAACATAATTAAATCATACATATAAGAATTCAGAGAAGAACCAAATATTGTTCATAGATAATCTTGATCATAAACCCACAATTCATCGGATCTCGACAAACACACTGCAAAAAGAGTTACATCGAATAGATCTCCAAGAAGATCGAGGAGAACTTTGTATTGAGATCCAAAGAGAGAGAAGAAGCCATCTAGCTAATAACTATGGACCCGAAGGTCTGAGGTAAACTACTCACACATCATCAGAGAGGCTATGGTGTTGATGTAGA
Source organism: Triticum urartu (assembly GCF_003073215.2). Taxonomy (NCBI): domain Eukaryota; kingdom Viridiplantae; phylum Streptophyta; class Magnoliopsida; order Poales; family Poaceae; genus Triticum; species Triticum urartu. The sequence goes on from NC_053024.1 coordinate 236,877,336, forward strand.
AGCCCTCTGTGATTGATTCCCCCTCCTGGATGTATTCGGGGTATATGGGTATATATAGGAGGAAGAAGTAGGTCAGTGGAGCTACGAGGGGCCCACGAGGGTGGGGGCGTGCCCAGGGGGCAGGCGCGCCTCCCTGCCTCGTGGCCTCCTCGTTGATTTCTTTACGTCTACTCCAAGTCCCCTGGATCACGTTTGTTCCAAAAATGACTCTCCTGAAGGTTTCATTCCGTTTGGATTCCGTTTGATATTTCTTCTCTGCGAAACACTAAAATAGGCAAAAAAATAGCAATTTGCACTGGGCCTTTGGTTAGTAGGTTACTCCCAAAAATAATATAAAAGTGTATAAATAAGACCATTAACATCCAAAACAGATAATATAATAGCATGGAACAATCAAAAATTATAGATACGTTGGAGACGTATCAAGCATCCCCAAGCTTAATTCCTGCTCGTCCTCGAGTAGGTAAATGATAAAAACAGAATTTTTGATGTGGAATGCTAGCTAGCATAATTCTCAATGTAGTTTTCTTTATTGTGGCATGAATATACAGATCTGAAAGATTCAAGACAAAAGTTTAATATTGACATAAAAACAATAATACTTCAAGCATACTAACTGAGCAATCATGTCTTCTCAAAATAACATGGAAAAAGAAAGTTCATCCCTAAAAAACCATATAGTTTGGTCATGCTCCATTTTCGTCACACAAGAATTCTCTCATCTTGCACAACCCCGATGACAAGCCAAGCAATTGTTTCATACTTTAGTAATCTCAAACTTGTTTCAACTTTCACGCAATACATGAGCGTGAGCCATGGATATAGTACTATGGGTGGAATAGAATAATATGATGGGGGTTATGTGGAGAAGACAAAAAGGATAAAGTCTCACATTGACACGGCTAATCAACGGGCTAGGGAGATGCCCATCAATTGATGTCAATGCAAGGAGTAGGGATTGCCATGCAACGGATGCACTAGAGCTATAAATGTATGAAAGCTCAACAAAAGAAACTAAGTGGGTGTGCATCCAACTTGCTTGATCACAAAGACCTAGGGCATTTGAGGAAGCCCATTGTTGGAATATACAAGCCAAGTTCTATAATGAAAAATTCCCACTAGTATATGAAAGTGACAAAACAAGAGACTCTTTATCATAAAGATCATGGTGCTACTTTGAAGCACAAGTGTGGAAAAAGAGGATAGTAGCATTGTACCTTTTCATTTTTTTGGGACAATGCCCTATTAACGATGATCATCACACTTCTATTTATTTACAACTCAATGATTACAACTCGATACTAGAACAAAATATGACTCTATACGAATGCCTCCGGCGGTGTACTGGGAAAGGCAATGAATCAAGAGTGACATGTATGATAAATTATGCATGGTGGTTTTGACACAAATACGATGTCAACTACATGATCATGCAAAGCAATATGACAATGATGAAGCGTGTCATAAATGAAACGGTGGAAAGTTGCATGGCAATATATCTCGCAATGGCTATGGAAATGCCATAATTGGTAGGTATGGTGGCTGTTTTGAGGAAGATATAAGGAGGTTTATGTGTGACAGAGCATATCATAACACGGCGTTTAGATGCACCGGCGAAGTTTGCACCAACTCTCAAGGTGAGAAAGGGCAATGCACGGTATCGAAGAGGCTAGCAATGATGGAAGGGTGAGAATGCGTATAATCCATGGACTCAACATTAGTCATAAAGAACTCATATACTTATTGAGAAATCTACAAGTCATCAAAAACCAAGCACTACGCGCATGCTCCTAGGGGGATAGATTGGTAGGAAAATACCATCGCCCGTCCCCGACCGCCACTCATACGGAAGACAATCAAAGAACACCACATGTTTCAAATTTGTTACACAACGGTTACCATACGTGCATGCTACGGGACTTGCAATCTTCAACACAAGTATTTCTCAAATTCACAACTACTCAACGAGCACACTCTAATCTCCATCTTTATATCTTAAAACAATTATCAAGCATCAAACTTCTCATAGTATTCAATGCACTTTCTATGATAGTTTTTATTATACTCATCTTGGATGCCTATCATATTAGGACTAATTATTAACCAAAGCAAATTACCATGCTGTTCTAAAGGAATCTCAAAATGATATAAGTGAAGCATGAGAGATCAATAATTTCTATAAAATAAAACCACCACCGTGCTCTAAAAGATATAATTGAAGTACTAGAGCAAAATTATCTAGCTCAAAAGATATAAGTGAAGCACACAGAGTATTCTAATAAATTCCAATTCATGTGTGTATCTCCCAAAAGGTGTGTGCAGCAAGGATGATTGTGGTAAACTAAAAATCAAAGACTCAAATCATACAAGACGCTCCAAGCAAAACAAATATCATGTGGTGAATAAAAATATAGCCTCAAGTAAAGTTACTGATAGAAGAAGACGAAAGAGGGGATGCCTTCAGGGGAATCCCCAAGCTTAGGCTTTTGGTTGTCCTTGAATTTTACCTTCGGGTGCCTTGGGCATCCCCAAGCTTAGGCTCTTGCCACTCCTTATTCCATAATCCATCAAATCTTTACCCAAAACTTGAAAACTTCACAACACAAAACTTAAACAGAAAATCTCATGAGCTCCATTAGTATAAGAAAACAAACCCCATTTAAGGTACTGTAATGAACTCATTCTTTATTTATATTGGTGTTAAACCTACTGTATTCCAACTTCTCTATGGTTCATAACCTCCGATACTAGCCATAGATTCATCAAAATAAGCAAACAACACGTGAAAAACAGAATCTGTCAAAAACAGAACAGTCTATAGTAATCTCTAGGTTTCGCATACTTATGTAACCCCAAAAATTATAAAATAAATTGATGGACGTGAGGAATTTATCTATTAATAATCTGCAAAAATAATAAACCTAATATCACTCTCTAGTAAAAGATGGCAGAAAATCTCGTGAGCGCTAAAGTTTCTGTTTTTTACAGCAAGATCGCAAAGACTTTCCCCAAGTCTTTCCAAAGGTTCTACTTGGCACAAACACTAATTAAAAGAATAAAACCACATCTAAACAGGGTCTAGATGAATTATTTATGACTAAACAGAACCAAAAAGCAAGGAACAAAAATAAATTGAGTTGCCTCCCAATAAGCACTATCGTTTAACGCCCCTAGCTAGGCATAAAAGCAAGGATAGATCTATGTATTATCATCTTTGGTATGAAATTCTTCAACATAACACTTATAACCCTTAGGAGTTTCCTTATTTTTATTAACGATCAAACTCCTATGCAAGAAATCGAGAAAATCATTTGTAGCAAGAGGTTCCTTAATGATAGCGAGAAAGTTGGGGTGAACACTCATGGATTTGAGATCCGCATTTCCCTTACTAGAAGTTTCACCCTTATTTTTAGGAACGTATATCAATTTGGCAAATTTAGCATTAGAAGGTTTTGGAGTATTTTTTAGGAAGAAAAGGCAGACCCTAAGTTGGTAATAATATCCTCAATTTTATGAATTCTTGTGGAATCTTGATCTATCTTTTCATTAACTATGGGTCCTTTTCTTTAAAAAATTTAAGAGCAACTCCTACCTTAGATCTGTATTGGATAATTTGGTTGTGGATCTTTTTATCCAAATTTTCAATCAATTCCATAGTGGAAACTTTATTTTCAATAATTTCCAGCCTTTGCATAACATGTTCCAAAGTTAAAACAGTTCCATTAACTAAAAGAGGTGGTGGGCCAAACAAATCTAACATAGCATTATAAGAATCAAAAGTACGTCTACCCAAGAAATTCCCTCCGGTAATGGTGTCAAGAATATATCTATTCCAAGGGGTGATGCCTACATAAAAATTGCGAAGATGGACGGAAGTAGATTGCTTCCTAGTAGATCTATTTTTAGCACTGCAAATTCTGTACCAAGCATCTTTTAGATTTTCTCCCTCCATTTGTTTAAAATTAAGAATTTCATTCTTGGGAGACAAAGAAGTAGATAAAGGACTGGCCATGACGGCACACGGGACAAAAGGGACAAGCGAAAAAAGATGAAAGGAAAGAGAGGGCGAATAAAATGGCAAGGGTGAAGTGGAGGAGAGGAAAACGAGAGGCAAATGGCAAATAACGTAATGCGAGGGATAAGAGTTTGTGATGGGTACCTGGTATGTCTTGACTTGGGCATAGATCTCCCCGGCAACGGCACCAGAAATCCTTCTTGCTACCTCTCAAGCATTGCGTTGGTATTCCCTTGAAGAGGAAATGTGATGCAGTAAAGTAGCGTAAGTATTTCCCTCAGTTTTTGAGAACCAAGGTATCAATCTAGTAGGAGACTACACGCAAGTCCCTCGTACCAACACAAACAAATAAGAACCTCGCAACCAACGTGATAAAGGGGTTGTCAATCCCTTCACAGTCACTTACGAGAGTGAAATCTGATAGAGATAATAATAAGATAAATATTTTTGGTATTTTATGATATAGTTTGAAAGTAAAGATTGCGAAATAAAATAGATTGGAAACTTATATGTTAAAAGATAGACCCAGGGGCCATAGGTTTCACTAGTGGCTTCTCTCAAGATAGCATAAGTATTACGGTGGGTGAACAAATTATTATCGAGCAATTGATAGAAAAGTGCATAATTATGAGAATATCTAAGAATGATCATGTACATAGGCATCATGTCCGCGACATGTAGACTGAAACGATTCTGGATCTACTACTATTACTCCACACATCGACCGCTATCCAGCATGCATCTAGAGTATTAAGTTCATAAGAACAGAGTAACGCATTAAGCAAGATGACATGATGTAGAGGGATATACTCAAGCAATATGATATAAGCCCCATCTTTTTATCCTCAATGGCAACAATACAATACGTGCCTTGCTGCCCCTGCTGTCACTGGGAAAGGACACCGCAAGATTGAACCCAAAGCTAAGCACTTCTCCCATTGCAAGAAAGGTCAATCTAGTAGGCCAAACCAAACTGATAATTCAAAGGGACTTGCAAAGATAATTAAATCATACATATAAGAATTCAGAGAAGAACCAAATATTGTTCATAGATAATCTTGATCATAAACCCACAATTCATCGGATCTCGACAAACACACTGCAAAAAGAGTTACATCGAATAGATCTCCAAGAAGATCGAGGAGAACTTTGTATTGAGATCCAAAGAGAGATAAGAAGCCATTTAGCTAATAACTATGGACCCGAAGGTCTAAGGTAAACTACTCACACATCATCAGAGAGGCCATGGTGTTGATGTAGAAGCCCTCCGTGATTGATTCCCACTCTAGTGGAGCACCAAAAAATGCGCCAAGATGGGATTTCTCGGGTACAGAAGGTTGCGGCGGTGGAACTAGGGTTTCGTGGTGCTCCTGGATGTTTTCGGGGTATATGGGTATATATAGGAGGAAGAAGTAGGTCAGTGGAGCTACGAGGGGCCCACGAGGGTGGGGGCACGCCCAGGGGGGCAGGCGCGCCTCCCTGCCTCGTGGCCTCCTCGTTGATTTCTTGACGTCTACTCCAAGTCCCCTGGATCACGTTTGTTCCAAAAATAACTTTCCAGAAAGGTTTCATTCTGTTTGGATTCCATTTGATATTCCTTTTCTGTGAAACACTAAAATAGGCAAAAAACAGCAATTTGCACTAGGCCTTGGGTTAGTAGGTTAGTCCCAAAAATAATATAAAAGTGTATAAATAAGCCCATTAACATCCAAAATAGATAATATAATAGCATGGAACAATAAAAAATTATAGATACGTTGGAGACGTATCACTGGTCGAGCTCTGGCTCATGGCACGCCCCGCACACATCACCTCACCAGGCCCTCAATGCCTTCATCTTCTTGCGGAAAGACCAGCGGCAGGCCAGCAAACGCGATTGCAATCTGTATTCCTCCCTCACGCTAACAACGGGCGGCACCGTAGGCTCCTTCCTTATCTCACACAATTCGCTTGCGGGTTAAAGGGGGGGCTCCTGAGCATCGCATCTCAAGAGCTCTTACTGACTCTCCAGCCCTCACCCCCTGGCCTTTGCCACGGCATCGCGACCTAGCATACCAGCGGCGGCTGAGCTCGCTCGAGGGTCAGGACCCGAGGACGCAGAGCACCTAGAAGGGCGTGAAAAAGAGAGGGAAGCTTGCGTGGGCCTAACCCAGCCATACCACAACCACTGACGCATGAATTGAGCGCTCAGAAGGAAACCGCCTCAGGCTTGATCAGATAAGTCACGTGGTCAGGTCAGCCCAACACGTGGTTTAGGATTTTCGGCTCTAGCAGCCTTGCTCTGGCAATGCCGCCTTCCCTTTCTACCTTCAGAAAGCTGCTTGCACGCCAAGGGGGACCTCTTGAGCATTGTGTCTCAGGAGCTCCTACCGGACCTCGGGCCGCTCAGCTCCTGGCCTTGACCACGACATCGCGACCTGGCATACCAGCGAGGGCTGAAGCCTGTCTAGGGACGGGGACCTGTCGGCGTAGAGCACTAAGCTGCCATGAGGACGAAAAGGGGGGACAATGCCGAAGCAAGACGCACAATGATGAACTTCATAATAGAAATAACATCGCTGCAAAAGCACTATAGATTCTTTACACACCCCCATGGGGTTCATCTCAATTCCTCATAGGGAACAAAAGAAGAAGGCTTCCAGGAGTCATATCTACAGGTATCTTCGCAGATGCCATCATCAATAGTGGGTCACGGGAGGCTGATGCCAACCCCATCTAGATCAACGGTGACGACGAGCGAACGCTGTTGCCACGCTCCGGGCACGGCGAGAGCTTGGGGGCACATAGCTGTCGTCACTCATCTCTAGAGTCTCGTGTAACACCCTCGATGCGACTATATCTCCCACGTGTCGAGGCACGACTTAGAGGCATAATCACATTGAAGGCATATGTCGCAAGTTAGGCAATCTTCACAACATCCCATGTAATATAAATAATAAAGGGGAGATAACATAGTTGGCTTACACTCGCCACGTCAATCAAGTACATAAATAACATTACATCAACCAAACACTCATGGCCCGACTACGGCGCCAAAATAAAAGAGAACCCAACATGCGACACGGTCCCAATCACCCCCAACTGGGCACCACTACTGATCATCGGGAAAGGAAACATAGTAACGTTGTGAGTCTTCGTCGAACTCCCACTTGAGCTCATACGCGTCTCCTGGAGCGGAATCATCAGGCCCTGCATCTGGTGTAATAGTAATCTGTGAGCCACAGGGACTCAGCAATCTCGCACCCTCGCGATCAAGACTATTTAAGCTTATAGGTATGGCAAGGTAAATATATGGAGCTGCAGCAAGCGACTAGCAAGTATGGTGGCTAACTTATTCGCAAAAGAGAGCGAGAAGAGGAGGCAAAGCGCGAGCGAGAAACTAGAGAGCAACCTGCACAAACATTACTCCAACGCCGTGTCCACTTCCCGGACCTCACCGAGAAGAGGCCATCACGGTAACACACTCGGTTGATACATTTTAATTAAATAAGGTTCAAGTTATCTACAACCGGACATTAACAAATTCTCATCTGCCCATAACCGCGGGCACGGCTTTCGAAAGTTCAAATCCCTACAGGGGAGTCCCAACTTAGCCCATGACAAGCTCTCATGGTCAACCAAGGAATAGACCTCCTCCCAAGACGTTCCGATCAGGCTCGGTATCTCGGTAATTCAAGACACTTTGACAGGTTAAAACAAGACCAGCAACACCGCCCGAATGTGCCGACAAATCCCGATAGGAGCTGCACATATCTCGTTCTCAGGGCACACTCAGATGAGACTATCTACGAGTAAAACCAACCCTCAAGTTTCCCCGAGGTGGCCCTGCAGGCAGCTCAGTTCGGACCAACACTCAGAGGGAGCACTGGCCTAGGGGGGTTAAAAATAAGATGACGCTTGGGCTCCGGTAACCCAAGGGAAAAAGAGGCTAGGTGGCGAATGGTAAAACCAAGGTTGGGCATTGCTGGAAAAGCTTTAATCAAGGCGAACTATCAAGGGGTTCCCATTATAACCCAACCGCGTAAGGAACGCAAAATCCGGGAACATAACACCGATATGACGGAAACTAGGGTGGCAAGAGTGGAACAAAACACTAGGCGAGAGGCCGAGACTTCCAAATTTTACCAAGTATATAGATGCATTAAGATAACATAGCAATATAGTGATATCCCAACAAGTAAATAAATGTTCCAACAAGGAACGGCCTTCCAAACTTCACCTGCAACTAGCAACGCTATAAGAGGGGCTGAGCAAAGCGGTAACATAGCCAAACAACGGTTTGCTAGGACAATGGTGGGTTAGAGGTTTGTCATGGCAATTTGGGAGGCTTGAAAGCAAGTGGTAGGCATCGTAGCATTGGCATATCAAAAGAGCGAGCAAACTAGCATAGCAAAGATAGTAGTGATTTCGAGGGTATGATCATCTTGCCTGCACAGTTGTCAGAGTTGACTGGATCCTCGAAAGCAAACTCAACGGGCTCCTCGTTAGCGAAATCGTCTCCCGGCTCTACCCAAACAAGACAAACAAGCAACAAGGATACAATCAACCACGTGCAAACTCAAACAACACGATGCAAAGATGATATGCTATGCGGGATGCGATGCGGGATGCAAAATGCAAGATATGACAGGAAATTCATGAACCTGGCCTCAACTTGGAAAACCAAGTGTGCCAATGGAAAGATGAGATGAAATCGCTTGAAAACGATATAAAGAACGCCAGAATCGGAGTTACAGTTTGGAAATGGCAAGCGATTCAAAAATGACACCGGTCTGTGATTTACAGCAAGTAGGCCTCTAAATGCAATGAAATGAACATGCTACAGCACCCAAACATGACAACAAAATACATGGAAGGGATGCGCACAAGATGCTTAACAAAAGTCTAGCAATGAGCTACGGCCAAAGCATCCATTAACAGGTTCAAACAAGCATGGCAAAAATGCAAATGGCAAACAGATCTCAGACTTGGTGAAATTAACACGTGTCTGGAATTTCAGATCAGGTAGCACTCTTCGGAGCAACAAAACTACATGCTACAGGACCTAAACATGGCAAAGTAAAGCACGGCATGGAGCTACTCAAAGAGCTTAACAAAAGTCCCTTAGTGACCTTGAGCCAAAAGGGATCAGAAAATACAATTGCAAGCATGTGAACATAGCAAAAACATAATCAGTTTTCAGACTTAGTGAAAACTGACACAAGCTGAAATATAACTCAAGTAGGCACATTTACGAGCTCGATGCACTCACTACGGTGCAAGTCATGGCAAGGCAAGCATAAACCCATCAAGAAGGCACAAAATGAAAGCTAGACATGGAAAGAACAATAGCATAGCATGCATGGACCAACTACAACATCACCGGCAAAATTGCAAACAAGTTGACAATCTGCCTAGATTCACAAAGTAGCAAAAGTAGAGCTCGATTGACTCAAGCTAGGGTGCTCCATAATTTCAAACAAAGACATGAATGGATAGAACACTACAATATTAACAAAACTCTCTTACTGATCATCCTCAAAAGAGGCACGGATCATTAGGAAACAACAAGAACATATGGCATCGTGAGATAAACAGCCCCAGGACTTAGTGAAATCACTAAGTCCCTGAAAACAGAATTACCTAGTGCCTCACTTTGCAAGCTTGCACTAGACACCTCACACATCACAAAAATACATGGGTTGCACCTCTGGAAAGATGAAAAAACCCTTAACAAAACATATGTAGAGCACACGGGCATATCATGCACACAATAATCATGGCAAAAATGACAAAAGTGCTAAACGGAGTAACAGATCTGACAATTAACTCAAGTAGCCCTCTTCTAACAGCATTTCGGGCATCAAGATGAGCTCAAATGAAAATGATGCAATGGAATGAAATGATTTACTCTCTGAGATGAACATTTTGATATGCTATATGCATGATTCGGAGCTACGGATGCAAAGTTACGGAGCCGCGAACAGGGGCACTTGGATCTGCAATTTCTGGGACTTAGAAAAAAACAACCTCCGGAAAAAGTGGATCTCGCGGATCGGGACGGAGCGGTGCGGGGACGGGCGAGGGCGTTTGGATCGGGGACCGGTGGATCTGGTCCCGATCCGGATCCGGCCGGGATCTCACCGGAGTTGTGGGGGAGGAGGAGGCCGGAGCCTTCCGGCGACGACCGGGGCGACGAGGGGCGGAGGCGGTGGCGGCGGAGAAAGGCAGCTGCGGCGGCGATGCGGTCCGGCGACGGCGGGCGGCTCGGCGGCGCGGCAGGCGACGGGAGGCGGCGCGGCGCGGAGGCGGCGTCGGCGGCGCGTGGAGGCGGCGGCGGCGCGTGGTGGCTTCGGGCCTCGGGGGCCGGCTGCGGGCCTCCCGGGCCGGCGCAGTGGGCGGTGGCGCAGGGCCACGTGGCGGCGCGTGATAGGGCGCGGGCGGCGGTGGCGGTTTTGTCCGGCCCGGACGGACAATGTCCGGTGCGGCGTGGAGGATTTCTAGGGTTTCGGGGGAGAAGAAGATCCGAAAATGGAGGGGTCTATTTATAGGCATAGAGGGAGCTAGGAGAGTCCAAATGAGGTGCGGTTTTCGGCCACGCGATCGTGATCGAACGCTCTAGATGATGGAGCAGAGTTTGGTGGGTTTTGGGACAAATTGGAGGGGTGTTGGGCTGTAACACACACAAGGCCTTTTCGGTCCCTCGGTTAACCGTTGGAGTATCAAACGAAGTCCAAATGATACGAAACTTGATAGGCGGTCTACTGGTAGTAAACCAAGGCCGCTTGGAAAGTGTCGGTCCAATCCGGAAATGTTTAATCCCCACACATGAAAGAAGGCTAGAAATGACCACCGGAGGAGAACAAAGCACCGGAATGCAAAATGGACAACGGGAAAAATGCTCGAATGCCTGAGACGAGCACGTATGCAAATGCAATGCACATGATGACATGATATGAGATGCATGACAATGATAAAAACACACGGAGACAAAGACCCGAACCCGAGAAAATAAAATAACTTAATGCCAGAAACGGCAAGAGTTGGAGTACAAATAGGGAAAGTTATATCCGGGGTGTTACAACACTCCACCACTACAAAAGGATCTCGTACCGAGATCTAGGACTGAAAGAATGCCGGGTACTCAGAACGGAGGTGATCCTCGCGTTCCCAGGTAGCTTCACGGTCGGAATGGTGTGACCACTTGACTTTGAGAAATTTGATCGACTTGTTGTGAGTCTTGCGTTCAGTCTCTTCAAGAATAGCAACTGGGTGCTCACGATAAGAGAGATCTTCTTGGAGCTCAATGTCCTCGAAGTTGACGGTGCGGTCAGGAGTCTTAAAGCACTTTCGAAGTTGAGAGGCATGGAACACGTCATGAACATTTGCAAAGTTTGAAGGAAGCTCGAGTTGATAGGTGAGGTCGCCTCTCTTGCTGACAATCTTGAAAGGTCCCACGTATCTAGGGGCAAGCTTCCCTTTGATACCGAAGCGACGAGTACCTTTCATAGGAGAGACACGGAGGTAAACATGATCTCCGATCTCGAAAGCCAAATCGTGGTGCTTACTATCATAGTAGCTCTTCTGACGGGATTGGGCTGCTTTGTGGTTATCACAAATGACTTTGCACATTTCTTCTGCTTCTGTGATTAAGTCATTACCCAAAAGCTGACGTTCACCGGTTTCAGACCAGTTGAGAGGGGTACGGCATTTCCTGCCATACAGAATTTCAAAAGGGGCCTTGCCCGAACTTGCTTGAAAACTGTTGTTGTAGGAGAATTCAGCATAAGGAAGACAATCCTCCCATTTCATGCCGAAGGAGATCACACAAGCCCTGAGCATATCTTCAAGAATCTGGTTGACACGCTCGACTTGACCGCTTGTTTGAGGATGGAAAGCAGTGCTGAAGCGGATGTTCGTGCCCATGGCCTTCTGAAAAGAATCCCAAAACTTCGAGGTAAAGATGCTGCCACGGTCTGAAGAGATCACTTGAGGAATACCGTGCAGAGAGACAATACGAGAGGTATAGAGTTCCGCCAATTGAGCTGCAGTGATCGACTCTTTGATAGGCAGAAAGTGAGCCACTTTGGTGAGTTTGTCGATGACAACGAATATAGCATCATTGCCACGCTTGGACTTTGGAAACCCAGTCACGAAGTCCATTTCAATGTGGTCAAACTTCCATTCTGGAATAGCAAGAGGTTGGAGGAGACCTGCTGGCCTTTGGTGTTCTGCCTTCACTCTTCTGCAGACATCACATTCATTCACGAATTGAGCGATCTCGCGCTTCATTCGAGTCCACCAATACACTTGCTTGAGGTCCTGATACATCTTCGTGCTCCCAGGGTGGATGGAGAGGAGAGAATTGTGAGCCTCGTTCAAGATCACTTTACGGAGGTCACCTTTGGGTACAATAATACGATCCTCGAAGAAGAGAGTGTCCTTGTCATCAAGGCGGTAGCACTTGTACTTGGACTGACTCTTGGCAATCCCAATCTTCACTTTTTTCACCATAGCATCAAGAAGCTGGGCTTGGCGAATCTGGTCTTCTAAGGTAGGAGAGACTTGAAGGTTGGCAAGGAAACCTTGAGTAACAACTTGCAGATTAAGTTTGCGGAAAGCTTCACAAAGCTCGGGTTGATAAGGCTTGAGAATCAGACTGTTGCAGTAAGCCTTCCTACTCAAAGCGTCAGCAATCACATTGGCCTTGCCTGGAGTATACTCAATACTCGGATTATACTCTTGAATCATTTCGATCCATCGAGTTTGCCTGAGGTTGAGATTAGGCTGAGTGAAGATGTACTTGAGACTTTTGTGATCAGTGAAAATGTCCACTTTTCTTCCCAATAGAAGATGTCTCCAAGTCAAAAGAGCATGCACAACTGCCGCCAACTTGAGATCATGAGTGGGTAGTTCTTCTCATTAGGCTTCAACTGGCGAGATGTATAAGCAACAACTTTCTTCTCTTGCATCAATACTGCGCCAAGACCTTGGAGAGAGGCATCACAAAAGACCTCGTATGGCTTGGATTCATCAGGCGGAGTCAGAACTGGAGAAGTGATCAATTTCTCTTTCAAAGTGTTGAAAGCAATATCTCACTCCGGAGACCAAACGTACTTGACGTGCTTCTAGAGAAGATTTGAGAGAGGCTTCACGATCTTAGAAAAGTTTTCAACGAATCTTCGGCAATAGCTTGCGAGACCGAGAAAACTGCGGAGTTGCTTTACGTTCTGAGGAGGTTCCCAATTCACAATTGCAGACACCTTCTCAGGATTCATGGCAATGCCCTTGGCAGAGATGATATGACCAAGATAAAGAACCTCATCGAGCCATAATTCACACTTGGAGAACTTGGCATAGAACTGATGTTCCCTGAGCTTATCAAGAACCAAACGCAAGTGTTTGGCATGATCTTCCTTGTTCTTGGAGAAAACCAGAATGTCGTTGAGATAGACCAAAACGAAGTCATTGGTGTAGGCGTTGAAGGTGAAATTCATCATGCGTGAGAACGTCGGAGGAGCGTTGGCGAGACCAAAAGACATGACAGTGTATTCATATGAACCAAAGCTTGTTCTGAATGCTGTCTTGGGAATATCTTCTTCACGAATGCGAATCTGGTGATAACCCATACGGAGATCAAGCTTGGAGAATACTTGGGCACCTTTGAGTTTTTCGAACAGCTCATTGATGTTGGGAAGTGGGTATTTGTTCTTGATGGTCTTCTTGTTCACTGGACGGTAATCAACACAAAATCGGTCCGTTCCATCCTTCTTCTTCACAAAAAGAACACCACAACCCCACGGAGAAGAACTAGGCCGGATGAGACCCATTTTCTCTTGAATATCGAGTTGCTTCTTCAGCTCCTTCAACTCTTCAGGTCCGAGCTTGTAAGGACGTTTGCACACATGTTCCGTGCCAGGCTCAAGATCAATAACGAATTCAAGTGGCCGGTGCGGAGGCATTCCTAGAAGCTCTTCTAGAAAGACGTCTTGATATTCACAAACGACTGGAATTTGAGAGATGGCATCAAATTCACCCTTCTCATTGAGAGAAAACAAATGGATGGTATTATCCCGAGCGGCAAAGACAATTACATCCTCAGACGAATGAGTCAATTGAATCTGCCTGGCTGCACAATCAAGCTGAGCCTTGTGCTTAGAAAGCCAATCCATCCCGAGAATAAGATCAATATCCGAGTTACCAAGAACCATTGGAGAAGCCAGAAACTTGAAATCACCCATCAAGATAGAAATATCCGGAACCATCAAACTAGAACTCAGACGCTTAGCCGGAGAGACGACTTGCATAGCTCTGGGTAAAGCCTTAGTACTAAAATTGTTCTCCGATGCAAATGGGAATGACATGAAGGAATGCGATGCACCAGAGTCAAAAAGTACTTTTGCGGGAATATCATTAACAGGAAGGTTACCCATGATCTCATCTGACGAGTCCTCTGCCTGAGCTGCATTCATCAAATTGACCTTGGCGTGCTTGGGGTTATGCTTGACCACAGCTGTACTTGCCGATCTGACAAGAGGAGGAGGAGGAAGACGCCTCTGGTTGAAACACTTGTTGGCATAGTGACCCTTCTGTTGGCACTTGTTGCACGTGACCTCTGAAAGCGGACGGTGATACGGAGCACTCGATCTTGGAGCTTGAGACGAAGTCTTGTTCTGAAAGCCAGGGTTGGGTGGGTGGGAAGAACCACTGCCACCTTTGCTCTTCTGCTGATACGGCTGACGGAACGGAGGAGGAGGAAGCCAATACTTCTGCTTCTTGGCCACTTGAGTAGAGGAAGGAGTAACATCTCTGACTCGCTTCTTGGAAGCATCACACCTCAACTGAGCAGCCTCTTGCTTCAGTGCCATGTTGTAGAACTCATCGTACCTCAAGGGCTCAAAGAGAACAAGAGCGAGCTGGATATCTTCTCTGAGACCACCCCTGAACTGGTATATCATGCTCTTCTCATTAGGGACGTCCTGCTTGGCAAAGCAGGCGAGCTTCTGAAACAACTTGTTGTAGTCATAGACAGACAAAGAGCCTTGCTTCAGGTTGCGGAATTCCTCACACTTGCTTTCAACCACGCTCTGGGGAATATGATGAGCTCGGAAATCTCGACGGAAATCATCCCAAGTGATAACACGTCCACCTCTGGAGTCCTTGTACTGCTGGAACCATTCTGCAGCTTGATCTTTGAGTTGGAAGGAAGCGAACTTGACAAAGTCCTCAGGCTTGACGTTACTGCACTCGAAATGCTTGCACAGATCCACAAGCCAATCGTCAGCATCGGTTGCCTCAACACAATTGCTGAAAGTCTTTGGCCCGTTAGCAAGGAACTGGTTGAGTGTAGCAAAGTGACTCTGATTGCTGCCTTGATTCCCTTGGTTGCCTTGATTGCGCTCTTGGAGAATTTGCATGATCAAATGTGTGTTTGCATTGGTTGCGGCCATCACAGCTTGCCATGCCTCTGGAGGAGGTGGGGGTGGTGGCGGATCAGGATTCGTAGTCGTGCGCGTTGGAGGAGCCATCCTGAAGAGGTTGACCACCATTAGCACATTGACAGATAAATATTGAAGCTGAATCCAACGGAATGAAAATTGCAACATATAGTCTTCACATCCGAACAAAATGAATGAATGCATTCCTCTTGAAATGGTCACATATCCATAAATTGAGAAGCCACGTAGAATTAAGGTAGAGAAATAAATCAACAAGGTACGGATCAAGAACGAATAATCGTTAAGAAATTCCAATCTCAAACCAATATCCGTGGAAGAAGAACTAGAGCTACAAGAATTCCCACCTATGAAACTCCCGAACTTTTCCGGTTATGCAATCAGGTGTTGGGGATACAGGGGAAGCATAATATCTCACCCAAACTAGCAAATCCTACATCCAGTTGTATCCATCCTTCAACACATAACCAAGAAACCTTCGGAAACCATCTACCTCAACCTTCGAAAAGCATCCGTTATACAAGTTATGGCGATACTCCCGAACTCCCGCCCCAGTACTGGGTGGCGTCGAGGTTATCTCACCAACGAACTGCATAAAAGAGATTTTCGATGTCGGCGTACTAAACTCAGGTATTCCAGAACTGCAACGATAAAATTATGATGACAACACCTCAGAGCTCAACTCCCCGGGACACTTCCACTAAACCCCTGACAGGAGGCACCAAGACAATGTTCCCATCATAAAACCATCAGAACGATTCCAAGATACCCGCGTGATCCTAAAAAAATTAGTGAAATTTGAGAAGAGAAGAGTCAAAACTCTACGTCAGGATGCCTTACCAGAGCGATGAGCAGACTGGGAAGTAAAAAGAATTCCTAAACTCTCCGATATATAATTCCTAAAGACTCAAAACATTTTCTAGACTCAACTCGTCCGCTAATAACAATCAAGCAATGGGGCTCCTAAGGTCGGGGAAGGCTCTGATTACCAACTTGTAACACCCTCGATGCGACTATATCTCCCACGTGTCGAGGCACGACTTAGAGGCATAATCGCATTGAAGGCATATGTCGCAAGTTAGGCAATCTTCACAACATCCAATGTAATATAAATAATAAAGGGGAGATAACATAGTTGGCTTACACTCGCCACGTCAATCAAGTACATAAATAACATTACATCAACCAAACACTCATGGCCCGACTACGGCGCCAAAATAAAAGAGAACCAAACATGCGACACGGTCCCAATCACCCCCAACTGGGCACCACTACTGATCATCGGGAAAGGAAACATAGTAATGTTGTGAGTCTTCGTCGAACTCCCACTTGAGCTCATACGTGTCACCTGGAGCGGAATCATCAGGCCCTGCATCTGGTGTAATAGTAATCTGTGAACCACAGGGACTCAGCAATTTTGCACCCTCGCGATCAAGACTATTTAAGCTTATAGGTATGGCAAGGTAAATATATGGAGCTGCAGCAAGCGACTAGCAAGTATGGTGGCTAACTTATTCGCAAAAGAGAGCGAGAAGAGGAGGCAAAGCGCGAGCGAGAAACTAGAGAGCAACCTGCACAAACATTACTCCAACACCGTGTCCACTTCCCGGATTCCGTCGAGAAGAGGCCATCACGGTAACACACTCGGTTGATACATTTTAATTTATTAAGGTTCAAGTTATCTACAACCGGACATTAACAAATTCCCATCTGCCCATAACCGCGGGCACGGCTTTTGAAAGTTCAAATCCCTGCAGGGGAGTCCCAACTTAGCCCATGACAAGCTCTCACGGTCAACGAAGGAATAGACCTCCTCCCAAGACGTTCTGATCAGGCTCGGTATCTCGATAATTCAAGACACTTCGACAGGTTAAAACAAGACCAGCAACACCGCCCGAATGTGCCGACAAATCCTGATAGGAGCTGCACATATCTCGTTCTCAGGGCACACTCAGATGAGACTAGCTACGAGTAAAACCAACCCTCAAGTTTCCCCGAGGTGGCCCCACAGGCAGCTCAGTTCGGACCAACACTCAGAGGGAGCACTGGCCCGGGGGGGGTTAAAAATAAGATGACCCTTGGGCTCCGGTAACCCAAGGGAAAAAGAGGCTAGGTGGCGAATGGTAAAACCAAGGTCGGGCATTGCTGGAAAAGCTTTAATCAAGGCAAACTATCAAGGGGTTCCCATTATAACCCAACCGCGTAAGGAACGCAAAATCCGGGAACATAACACCGATATGACGGAAACTAGGGCGGCAAGAGTGGAACAAAACACTAGGCGAGAGGCCGAGCCTTCCACCCTTTACCAAGTATATAGATGCATTAAGATAACATAGCAATATAATGATATCCCAACAACTAAATAAATGTTCCAACAAGGAACGGCCTTCCAAACTTCACCTGCAACTAGCAACGCTATAAGAGGGGCTGAGCAAAGCGGTAACATAGCCAAACAACGGTTTGCTAGGACAATGGTGGGTTAGAGGTTTGTCATGGCAATTTGGGAGGCTTGAAAGCAAGTGGTAGGCATCGTAGCATTGGCATAGCAAAAGAGCGAGCAAACTAGCATAGCAAAGATAGTAGTGATTTCGAGGGTATGATCATCTTGCCTGCACAGTTGTCAGAGTTGACTGGATCCTCGAAAGCAAACTCAACGGGCTCCTCGTTAGCGAACTCGTCTCCTGGATCTACCCAAACAAGACAAACAAGCAACAAGGATACAATCAACCATGTGCAAACTCAAACAACACGATGCAAAGATGATATGCTATGCGGGATGCGATGCAGGATGCAAAATGCAAGATATGACAGGAAATGCATGAACCTGGCCTCAAATTGGAAAACCAAGTGTGCCATTGGAAAGATGAGATGAAATCGCTTGAAAACGATATAAAGAACGCTAGAATCGGAGTTACGGTTTGGAAATGGCAAGCGATTCAAAAATGACACCGGTCTGCGATTTACAGCAAGTAGGCCTCTAAATGCAATGAAATGAACATGCTACAGCACCCAAACATGACAAAAAAATACATGGAAGGGATGCGCACAAGATGCTTAACAAAAGTCTAGCACGGAGCTACGGCCAAATCATCCATTAACAGATTCAAACAAGCATGGCAAAAATGCAAATGGCAAACAGATCTCAGACTTAGTGAAATTAACACGTGTCTGGAATTTCAGATCAGGTAGCACTCTTCGGAGCAACAAAACTATATGCTACAGGACCTGACCATGGCAAAATAAAGCATGGCATGGAGCTACTCAAAGAGCTTAACAAAAGTCCCTTAGTGACCTTGAGCCAAAAGGGATCAGAAAATACAATTGCAAGCATATGAACACAGCAAAAACATAATCAGTTTTCAGACTTTGTGAAACTGACACAAGCTGAAATATAACTCAAATAGGCACGTTTACGAGCTCGATGCACTTACTAAGGTGCAAGTCATGGCAAGGCAAGCTTACACCCATCAAGAAGGCACAAAACTAAAGCTAGAAATGGCAAGAACAATAGCATAGCATGCATGGACCAACTACAACATCACCGGCAAAATTGCAAACAAGTTGACAATCTGCCCAGATTCACAAAGTAGCAAAAGTAGAGCTCGATTGACTCAAGCTAGGGTGCTCCATAATTGCAAGCAAAGACATGGATGGATATATCACTACAATATTAACAGAACTCTCTTACTGATCATCCTCAAAAGAGGCACGGATCATTAGGAAACAACAAGAACATATGGCATCGTGAGCTAAACAGCCCCAGGACTTAGTGAAATCACTAAGTCTCTGAAAACAGAATTACCGAGTGCCTCACTTTGCAAGCTTGCACTAGACACCTCCCACATCAAAAAAATACATGGGTTGCACCTCTGGAAAGATGACAAAACCCTTAACAAAACATATGTAGAGCACACGGGCATATCATGCACACAATAATCATGGCAAAAATGACAAAAGTGCTAAACGGAGTAACAGATCTGACAATTAACTCAAGTAGCATCCTTCTAACAGCATTTCGGGCATCAAGATGAGCTCAAATGAAAATGATGCAATAGAATGAAATGATGTACTCTCTGAGATGAACATTTTGATATGCTATATGCATGATTAGGAGCTACGGATGCAAAGTTACGGAGCCGCGAACAGGGGCACTTGGATCTGCAATTTCTGGGACTTAGAAAAAAAACAACCTCCGGAAAAAGTGGATCTCGCGGATCGGGACAGAGGGGTGCGGGGACGGGCGAGGGCGTTTGGATCGGGGACCGGTGGATCTGGTCCCGATCCGGATCCGGCCAGGATCTCACCGGAGTTGAGGGAGAGGAGGAGGCCGGAGCCTTCCGGCGACGACCGGGGCGACGAGGGGCGGAGGCGGCGGCGGCGGAGAACGGAAGCGGCGGCGGCGATGCGGTCTGGTGACGGCGGGCGGCTCGGCGGCGTGGTAGGCGACGGGAGGCGGCTCGGCGGCGCGGCGCGGAGGCGGCGCGTGGTGGCTTCGGGCCTCGGGGGCCGGCTGCGGGCATCCCGGGCCGGCGCGGTGGGCGGCGGCGCAGGGCCACATGGCGGCGCGCGATAGGGCGCGGGCGGCGGCGGCGGTTTTGTCCGGCCCGGACGGACAATGTCTGGTGCGGCGTGGAGGATTTCTAGGGTTTCGGGGGAGAAGAAGATCCGAAAACGGAGGGGTCTATTTGTAGGCATAGAGGGAGCTAGGAGAGTCCAAATGAGGTGCGGTTTTCGGCCACGCGATCGTGATCGAACGCTCTAGATGATGGAGCAGAGTTTGGTGGGTTTTGGGCCAAATTGGAGGTGTGTTGGGCTGCAACACACACGAGGCCTTTTCGGTCCCTCGGTTAACCGTTGGAGTATCAAACGAAGTCCAAATGATACGAAACTTGACAGGCGGTCTACCGGTAGTAAACCAAGGCCGCTTGGCAAGTCTCGGTCTAATCTGGAAATGTTTAATCCCCACACACGAAAGAAGGCTAGAAATGACCACCGGAGGAGAATGAAGCACCGGAATGCAAAATGGATAACGGGAAAAATGCTCGAATGCCTGAGACGAGCACGTATGCAAATGCAATGCACATGATGACATGATATGAGATGCATGACAATGATAACAACACACGGAGACAAAGACCCGAACGCGAGAAAATAAAATAACTTAACGCCGGAAATGGCAAGAATTGGAGTACAAATAGGGAAAGTTATATCCGGGGTGTTACATCTCGTTAGGCTCGGGAGAGTCGCTGGACTCCCAAGCGTCATCGCTGGCGCTGGAGGAGTCGTTGGTAGGACCAAGGGCAGGCCCAACACCTGGCCTTGCACCGTCTTGGCGACCCCCTCCAGTGCACCACTCCAGGCGGCGGCCTTCCTCATCAAAGACCTTGAAGATCATCATGGAGGCATCGTCATACTCGAAATGGATGGCGAGGGCCCCCTCCACATGGTAGGCGCGGCCGACCTCACCCCATCCACGGGTGATGAAGATCTTGCCCGGGAAGATGACCTCGACCTCTGCTCCCGTCGCCGGGGTGCCGCACTCGGCATGCTGCAGCCACAACTCGAGTGGCCCCTCGGCGACATCTCTTCAGTGGAGAACTGCAGGAATTTGATCCACGTGTGCTGGGGCATTGCTGCCGACACCACGAATTCCCGTGAGGAGCCCTCGGCGTGTGTTCATAGGCTAGCGGCGCAAGCCACCGTAGCACGGCCACCGCGGCCATGATGCGAGCGGCGCAGGCCGCTGCCTCCTCCTCCGGAGCCCTCTACCTGGGCATACAAGGGCAGCGAGTAGCCAGGGGGAGGCCGCTCGTACCAAGGCCTCGTTACCTCCTGTCTTACAACAACATCGCGGGGGTGGGCCAACCTCTTCTTCGGCGGAAGCGGCACTTGCTCTTCACGGGGGGTCTTTCCTTTCTCAGCGGCGAAGAACCTCCATATTGGCGCCATGGGTGTCGCAGCAAGACGGTGGAGCAAGGAGGAAGAAGGAGAAGCAGGCGAAGTGGAGAAAGAGATGAACGACGGGGGCTCCGCCCCTCTCCTCATTTATACCTAGAAGGAGGCCAACCGCCGGCCTCGACGATCTAAGGTAATGATGGTTTTCTTCTACATGCGGTAGGGTCTTGTCAAGTCAAACGGTTGCCGAGGCAGCATGGGGAAGCGAAGATGCCCATGTCCCATCAGTCGGCACGGTCAATCAAGGCCGCAGGCGGTTGGGGCCCGCGACGCTCCACACTTGCCATTTGGCTTCACCCTGAAGCCAAGTCCGAGTGCGCCTTGGGCCCGGGGGCTACTGTCGGCGTCCTGGGAATGGGGTTACCCAGACTTGCCTCCCTGCGGCCCATGACATGGCTCCACCAATGGCCTGGTATGGCCCATCTTTAGCAGCAACCACTCAAGACCCTCACGAGGGGCCGAGACTCGCGAGGCGGACGACACCAAGACCTCCTCAGGGGCAGCCTCACTAGGCTGGCTCCTGAGGAGCAGAGATATCTATGCAAGGGGCACCTCGCGAGGTTCACGTGACGTGAGCCATGACGACCAAGGCCAGGCGGGCGCCAGCGGGTGCAGTGTACCGATTGCCTCTTTGGTGCTAAAGAGGCAGGCGCAGGTGAGGAGTCCCGAGGCGTCAGGCAAAGGTTTCCATATCGGTGCAACAAGACCAAGACCAGTAGGACAGAGGTCATCGCAGATCCCACAACTACATCACCACCAGAGCCTTCGGCAGGCGAAGACCACCTTTTGCCAGGATAGCTTGTACTAGTTGTCTCCCTTCAAACTTGGCCATTGTGGGATCCCTTCCCGCCTAATATTTGGGAAGAGGACCGTGGCCTCTATAAATAGGACTAGCCACCACCATAGGAGGCAACTGATCTTGGATCGGATCCAGTTCACCAAGGCCATCCCACCAGCTCACCGAGCTCAAGAACACCTCTCCTCAGGAGGTTGTTCCTACCTTGTACATGTTCATCCTTAGCCTACGGGGAAATCCACCACACCACACTGGAGTAGGGTATTACACCACAACGATGGCCCAAATCAATATAAACCCTCGTGTCTCTTATTCTTTGGGTTCGTCGAGCCAGGCCTTGAGATTGTTGTGCGAGCTAGCTAGAGAGAGAGTTCTTCGTGCGCACCCCAGAGTTCGAACCTCAGGGTTTTTCGGAACCCACAACCCAGCATTATCGATCAAGAGAAATTTAGCACTCCACTTCTAATGTTCTTCTTGATGTTCCAGCTACCACTGTCATGCTTAATAGCATCAACATGGCCATCAAGTGAAGGTCAGACTTCGGGAGCACAAAAAACCCATAAAGAACAA
Organism: Triticum urartu; assembly: GCF_003073215.2. Lineage (NCBI taxonomy): Eukaryota > Viridiplantae > Streptophyta > Magnoliopsida > Poales > Poaceae > Triticum > Triticum urartu. The sequence continues at coordinate 236,900,107 of NC_053024.1, forward strand.
CTTGTAGACTAAGTCATACTAACTCCTCATGGAAGAATGGCCAAATTTCTGATTCAAGATACTACAATAATAGATCTCCCGGATAAGTGTGTTGGCCAGACATCCACTTATCGGTTCAAAAGACCAATATCATACTTATTGGGAATGTCCCAACCATCATATCTGCCTGAGATTCAGATCTGGTTGGTGTCATGATATTTCAGACTCAACTTCTCTGAAAGAGAAAGGTTGCAACACAAGGCGATGAGATGACGTTGCAAGATTCTCGGGAAATGGACTATGGTAGTAAGCTCCAAAACATGAGCTAGTTCTTCTACACACATGTGAACACGCTATCCCAGACAAGCATGAACACATAGTAGTCTTACAACAAAACACTACCAAGTTCTGGTAGGGAACCATCATTGCAGATATCGAAGTCTTGTGCACTTAAATTAGACTTCTTTATCTTGAACAAATCAATTAGTGGCTTTGTGTGCTAGGAATACGTATGGAATGAAGGTAGATAATCTATCAAACCAAAGAACACTTCGCACATGCATGACTGATTTGGGATGATTCCATAGGAAGCAAAACAACTTTTCTCGAGTTCACGACGGCAACTTGCATCAACTACACATGAACTTAGAGGAAGTCACTTCTTTCATCCAACATATGCATCATGAACGGGACATGAAGAAAATGCTTACACAAGTTTCCAACACTAGCTAATGTTCATCATGAATCATGGAGAAGATAAAAATGTTGGGAATGGGCTCAACAACAAATCATCGAGATTTCCATGAAGATGGAATTCCACAACTATGTGAACAAAGCGATAGCATTGGTCAGACCAAAAGATATAATGGTGCATGCTCGAGGAACAACCACGAGTAAGATAGCATTACGAACATCATTGGTTCTGGTTTGATTTGGCGATAGCCCACACTCAAATCAAAGTTTTAACAATACAATACATCCAACAACTGATCACGAGGACCAATCGATGAAGCATCATCTTTCTCCAACACACACAGAGAGAGAAGATATCCCATAGTGATGAACTAAGTTGGACAGATTTTCATCTTCCAACTCTCCAAGTTTTGTTTAGCTTAACCAACTAGCTCAGGGGTATCCAACACAGATCCTTGGAGAAAGGGGTGGTTTACAGGAAACCAACTTGATCACGAACTCAACATGATGGTCAGGGGACAACCTGGTGATACTTCCGAGAAGATATTTAGAAAATCACGAACCACCGATATGTTATTAAGATCGAGAACAATCTTGTTTTTTAGGGCAAGATGACATGATCAAAAGAGTGAGGGATTGACACAATCCTAACTCATTGATCAAAAAGTGCACCAAGAAATATGGACTAGGTAGCACGATAAATCTTAGAATGACAACTCAATAACCAACACACTAAGAATGAGATTATTGTCCATGAACTACCAAGCAACGGAGTTGCTAGGATTATTGATTTCACATCGCGATTCACTTTTTGGTATTCCGGTTACAACAACACAGAGACCGAGGAATGAATAATGATGGCGAAGGGTATCACTAAATCAAGAATTCATAAGGGGTGGTGCAATTCTCATGACATTCCTGACATAAAGAGGGAAACACTCCAAGGTAGAACAGAACAAAAGATGGATTGGCAATTTGATCTGCAGAATACAACTACTTTGACCCATCCTAGATATGGATGAGGTACTAGAGTTTGTTTCTCCTAGTCATTTCAGAATAGAATGTCTTGACAGACCATAAGAGTAAAAGGCATCGATGAACACGAATTCACAACTACTCCTGACTATCAACTGATAGATGAAGGTCATAATACAGCTACAAAGGGAACAACTCAAAGGAACACGTGATTTTCTAAGTTGTGAATGCATGGATTAGCATGTCAAACAAGTTCAACATATTTCTTTTGGATAACCCATGCAGATAGGTAGGACTGGCAGAGTCATAAATATATTGGAGAACTCATCATGAGCACTCCTGTTGTGATCTTTTGGTTCAAAAGAACTTCTCCCGAGGATGGTTCATGGTATTGGAAGAACGATATACCATGGACCTCGAAGACCATCACAAGGTTGTTAATATCCTAAAGGAACGAGCGACACTATCAACAGGAATGAGCGGAATGAATCATGGGTTCAAGAACCTAGAAGTAGAATACCTACTAACTAATAACATCATGAGATGCTTTCAAGAATGATGGCCAGGATCATCACACTAGGAACAAAATACAAGTTGGGATCACTGGGTGGTTCTTTGAAATATCCTATTTCGTAATAATAGCTTCAACACATATGTCGAGGCAATAGAGTACCTCAACATACCAATTAGTGTGCTTAATCTGACCCAAAAGAACGTCGGGAACAGAGAGGAAATATTGCAAATGCATCAGACTATTTAGAGACCTGGAATAACTTGGATAGCAAAACGGTTGTAAATGCTCAACACACAAGACATCCTGTGACAAAAGGGGTAGCGCAATAACTCAACATCATCACTCAAGGTTCTGTGATAATACTAAACAACTACATAGGAAGTACTCGAAAACTGGAATATGACTCTTATCCACCAATCCTAAGAGTCTATAGAATAGTAACTCGTGATCCTGATAAATGGAAGAGAAAGACTACTTCTTAATCCCCATATAAAAGAAGAGGGTGACTCAGATTAGAAGGACATAAGTATAAGGAGTGTAAAGAGCCTTACGTTCCCTTCCACAATAAACTCCCTTACATAACAAAAGAATTTCTAGACTCAACTTCGACTAGTTTGGCTTGGTAATCCTATAGGCAGTCAGCCTCTAATACCAAAGCTATCAGGACCCCGATCCTAACTCACACCAATATAGCATGTAACACATCATATCACTTTGCGGCCTCACGCACGGTATCCCCACGGCTGCAGCCTTACCTAGGCCGGGACCGTTTACGCCTTTTGGCTCACGTATATGATTATGTCACTAGCATCCATATGACAAAGAACCCGTGATGACATGACTAGTCGTAAACCCAAGGTGGCACAAACTTACATGGAAAGGCATACGTATCCCAACACTGAGAGTGTCAGTCATCAACGTATGAAACCAAGTCGTAGCAAGCTACAAGGACTAGAAGGAACAACGCATGACATTTCCCTAAAGGGACAGACACGGGAAAAAAGAAGGATACATGCCGGCCAACCTAAGTGTTCCGGAGCAGTAGCGAACTACTATGGCTCAGTGGAAGCACCATGAAACATTTCCCCGTAAGGAAAGCTACCAAGAATAAACAACTAGGTGTTGGATCTCACACATAGCAATACACATTACACGTACGCATAACATGCAAGTATGTGTTGTACAACATGGCATCACAACATAACTCAACAACTCATATAGACAAAGGCCCGAAAGAGCCAACATAGCATTATATTACAAACATGGGTCACATGACCCAACATACAGAGCATACAAGCAACATAAGCATAACATGTTTAAGTATAGACATCTCAAAAGAGAGAAAGCTAGAAAGCCTATCTATCTACAAGACCCTCCCAAGGGTACAAGATCGTAGCTGAGGTAACAAGCTACTCGTCGAAGTCCAAGCAGAGCTACTAGTGAGACAAAAGTCTCCTCTGCAAAACATAAATTAAGAAAGCATGAGTACAAATGTACTTAGCAAGACTTACTTCAGAACTATCTACTTATGCATCAGTATCAACAAAGGGGGTGGTGGAGTTTAACTGCAGCAAGCCATCTTTGACTCAGTGGCTATCCTGTACTACGACTACTAGCATTTTATTTGAGGTGGCGCACACGAGTCCACATATTCACCATATCAATACACCACTATAGATCCTCTCCCGTCTCCCGACGAGAAGGCCATCCATAGCACTCACGCTTATCTTGCGCATTCTAGAGTATCCACTTCCAGTTATCTATGAACCATATAAGAATTCCAAGTAGTCCATATCCACGGACGCGGCTATTCGAATAGATCATATTACCCTGCAGGGGTGTACTTCTTCACACACGCTCTCACCACTTATCATCATTTACACGACATGTACCCGACAACCTTCAAGCGGAAGGCCGGTGAGGATGTCGGCCATCGTGCTTACAGAACTCTCCCTCGACCCTCTACTAGATCAAGAGCTCGAGGGACATCATCGAGATAAACGTGTGCTGACCATGGAGGTGATGTACGTTCGGTACTTGGATCGGTTGGATCGTGAAGATGTTCAACTAAATCAACCGCGTAAACCTAACGCTTCCGCTTTTGGTCTACGAGGGTACATGGACACACTCCCCCCCTCTCGTTGCTATGCATCTCCTAGATAGATCTTGCGTGATCGTAGGATTTTTTTGAAATTTCATGCTACGTTCCCCAACATGTCTTGCATATGAATACTCGTGGTGACAATGGGATATCATATTGATTCACTTGATATGTGTTTTGGCACTCAACTCGCGGATTCCCACGGTGACATTGGGGTAATATATGCATAGGGGTTTATGCACATTATCGTCTTTTGTTTCTCCAGTAGAAATCTTGGGGCACTCTTTGAAGTTCTTTGTGTTGGATTGAGTATTATAAATGTTAAATTATTTGGTGTTATTTTAGTACAAACTCTTGGATAGATCGATTGGAAAGAATAGCTTCGAGGTGGTTTGGTACCCGACAAACGATTTCTTGGTATGTTCTCTGCTAGATAGGAACTTTGGAGTGATTCTTCGTTGCACGTTGAGGGGTGGTTATATGATCTAATTATATTATCATTGTTGAGAGATTGCACTAGAAAAAGTACGGACCCTAGGCCTCACTTTCGAGCATTGCAATACCGTTTTTGTGCCCGTTTACTATTTGCTACCTTGTTGTTTTCATTTATTCAGATTATAAAAATATATTAATACCATCCATATTACACTTTTATCACCATCTCTTCACCGAACTAGTGCACCTATACAATTTGCCATTGTATTAGGTGTGTTGGGGACACAAGAGATTTCTTGTATTTTGTTGTAGGGTTGTTTGAGAGAGACCATCTTCATCCTATGGCTCCCATGGATTGATAAACCTTAGGTCATCCACTTGAGGGAAAATTCCTACTATCCTGCAAAACTCTGCGCTTGGAGGCCCAACACGAGTCTACAAGAATAAAGTTGCATAGTAGACATCAAGCTCTTTTCTGGCGCCGTTGTCGGGGAGGTTAGGTAAGCGCACTCACACCACGTCAACGAAGCTCTTTTCTGGCGCCATTGCCGGGGAGGTGAGTGTTTGAAGCTATATCTTTAGATCTTGCAATTGAATCTTTTAGTTTCTTGTTTCATCACTAGTTTGGTTTATAAAAAGAAAACTACTAAAAAAATGGAATTGAGGTTGCATCATATTATTCATCTTTATAATGTCTTTTGTGAAAATGGTGCTCAATTGATAGAAGAACAATCCTATAAAAAAATTTAAAAAAAATCTTTGAATGATGAGCATGATTGCAATGTTGTTGGTACGAACTCTTTGAATATCCATAATGCTAACGATATGCAAAACCATAAGCTTGGGGAAGCTATGTTTGATCAAGATGATACTTTTAGTCCCCCGAGATTTGATGTGAAAATTTGTTATAATGATTGCATGCCTCCTATTTATGATTATTATAATGATGAAAGTGGATTCCGAGAGGTCATGACTTTATTTAGTGACGAGTCCACCATTTTGGATGAGGCTTCAATTGACTATGAGAACAAGGTTGCTATCTATGATGATTATGGTGATGACATGTATGCTATATTAAATAATGATAACCATGAAACTTGTCATCATGATTATAATTTTCAATCACATGATAGTTATTTTTGTTGAGTTTTCTCCCACCAATATTGATGAGAATAAATTTGCTTACGTGGAGAGTTATAAAATTTCTTTGCTTGCGGATCATGTAAAGAATGCTTTATGTGATAGTTATATTGTTGAATTCATTCATGATGCTACTGAAAATTATTATGAGAGAGGAAGATATGCTTTTATATATCTCAATGATATCAAGTTTCATCTCTCCGTGTTGAAAATCTTGAAGTTTTGCTTATTTTGCCTTCCTATGCTAGGTGATTCTTGTTCCCATAATTTGTTTGCTCACAAAATCCCTATTCATAGGAAGTGGGTTAGAATTAAATGTGCTTGCCATGTGATTCATGATGCTCTCGTTATGTTTCAATTCCTATCTTTTATGTGAGCATCATTGAAATCATCATGCCTAGCTAAAAGGAATTAAAGAAAAGCGCTTGTTGCGAGACAACCCAACATATTTAACTACTGTTTTTGTGTGTTCACATGATTAGGCTACTGTATCGATTATGTTTTATTGCTTTTGTTTCAATAAAGTGCCAAGTAAGACCTTTGGGATAGTCTATGGTGATAGCTGATTTGATCTTGCTGAAAAGCAGAAACTTTTGTGCTCAGGAAAACAATTCTCATTTTTAACAGAACGTGATAAAATGCTGATTCTTTTGCAGAAGATTAATAGAAAAATTACCCAGGTTTTTCTAATTTTGCAGAATTTTTGGAGTAGCAGAAGTATGGTTGGAGTACAGATTACTACAGACTGTTCTGTTTTTGACAGATTCTGTTTTCAATGCATAGTTTGCCTATTTTCTAGTTTCTATGGCTTATATTGCTCAATATAAATTGTGGAAATGATATGATACAGTAGGAATTGTGTGAAAACAATTACGAATCTTGTCTTTGACAGTACCAAAGTGAAATGGTTTGCTCTTTATCATACTAACCTATCTCATGAAGTTTCGTTAAGTTTTGTGTGATTGAAGTTTTCATTGTTTGGGTGAGATATCGATATGAGAAGAATAAGGAGTGACAATACCCTAAGCTTGGGGATGCCCAAGGCACCCCAAGTTAATATTCAGGGAAGATCCAAGCAACTAAGCTTGGGGATGCCCCGGAAGGCATCCCCTCTTTCGTCTCCAACATTTTCAGTAACCTTACTTGAGGCTATATCTTTATTCGTCACATGATATGTGTTTTGGTTGGAGCGTAAGTTTATTTTGTTAGGTTTTGCTTTCTGTTATTTAGAAAAATGTCAAGTATAGCCTTTGCCATGCTTATTTTGCAAGTCTACATGTTGCTGTTTCAAAACAGAAAGTTTATCGCTGTTGCAAAAATTCCCTAGGAAAGTCAGAATGTGATAAAATGTTGATTTTTTTTGCAAAATAAGCTTTTATAATTTTTCTAGAGTGTGGTAAATTTTCATAATTTTTGGAATTTAATAAGTATTTATACTCTTGCATTCTTTACAGACTGTACTGGTTTGGCAGATTGCTGTTATGTTTGCATTGTTTGCATATGTTTGCTTGTTTAATGATTCTATTTGAGGATAGGAGTATTAAATATGCAGAGGAATTTAGTATGCAATTTTAAATAATAATTTTGGTGATTTCCTACAGTAGAGAATGATAAAGTTTTTGCATTGGTTTATACTAACTTATCTCACAAGTTTTTGTTGAGTTTTGTGTGGATGAAGTTTTTGAGGTTCAGGAAAACCGTGATATGAGAGGAATTCAGGAGACACAAAAGCTCAAGCTTGGGGATGCCCAAGGCACCCCAAGATAATATTTCAAGAAGTCTCAAGCATCTAAGCTTGGGGATGCCCAGGTAGGCATCCCACCTTTCTTCTTCAACAATTATCGGTTAGTATCGGTTGATCCTAAGTTTTTTCTTCTTCACATGATGTGTGCTATTCTTGGAATGCCATTTTGTTTTGTTTTGTTTGCTGTCTTAATAAAATACTTATATTTGAAACTTTTAAATAACAGAGAGTCCTCAAATAGCTACCCATTTGCATAACTACTCGCTTGATCTTCACTTATATCTTTTGGAGTAGCTTGTCATTTACTCTTGTGCTTCACTTATATCCTATGAGTAAATTGTTGACTGAATTGAATATCATGAAGTTGAAATTATATCATGCCTAGTGTTATCTTCACATTGGGTTTAGAAAGTGAAATCTTTTGAAGCTTGACAATCACAGTATTGGTCATACAAGCAATTCATGAATGATTAGTTGAAGGAAGAGAACTTTCACATGCAAATACACTATCTTGGAAATCATTTTGTGATTGTGAGCCCCCATCAAAATATTATATGTCAAAATTGTTGACATTGGACAGGGAAGGCATTGTAATGGTTTATGTTTGTTCATATTCACATAGATATATTGTCATAGATCCTTCAACATGTGGTGCTTGCCCGCCATCTTTGCTAGCCAAAAATTCCACACCAAGTAGTTATACTACTTGTGCATCCAAAAACCCTTAAACCCAAATCTTATTTTCAAGAGTCCACCATACCTACCCAAGGATTGAGCAAGGTCCTTCAAGTAAGTTATCGTCGGTGCAATAAGGCAATAAAAATTGCTTCTAAAACTGTTAGATCATTTAGTGTAAAAGAAAATTGAGCGTTGTACGAACTTTTGATGGCAAATAATAAAAGCGACAGACTGGATAATAAAGGTTGCTATCATAAGGGGTGATATAACATGACGTTCTTTTGAACTAAGGGGTTGAGCATACAAACAAATAAGCGCACGACAACCTATGCTTCCCTTTGCGAAGGGCCTATCTTTTACTTTTATGTATTTACTTTCATGCAAGAGTCAGAGTTCTTCTCTCTATTCCTTTTTATTTTTATCTTTTGGCAAGCATCATGTGGTGAGGAAAGATCTAGGCACATATATCCATTTTGAGATGGGTAGCACGAGTTATTATTGTTGACATCACCCTTGAGGTGAATATGTTGGGAGGCGAAATTATAAGCCCCTATATTTCTATGTGTCCGATTGAAACATTTTGCTCATGTGTATGCGGTGAGTGTTAGCAATCATAGAAGACTATATGATGTTGAGTATGTGGAGCTCTTACTTAGACTCTATTGAATAAGTTGAATTGCAATTGCTCGGTGACTGAGAACATAGGTTGTTGAGTTTGAAGAGAATTCATTGTTTCAACCTTAACATGTGAACTGGTTGCTACTTTAACATGAGAAGTTTTATAAGAAATAATTGATGTATGATGCTAGACAAAGTGATTGAAATTGTCATTGATCAAAGTTGTGCACTTTGCTAGCATTCACACTTCATAAATTATTTCTTTTATCATTTACCTACTCGAGGACGAGTAGGAATTATGCTTGGGGATGCTGATACGTCTCCAACGTATCTATAATTTATGAAGTATTCATGCTAATATATTATCATTCCTGGATGTTTTACAATCATTTTATAGCAACTTTATATCATTTTTTGGGACTAACCTATTGACCTAGTGCCCAGTGCGAGTTGCTATTTTTTGCTTGTTTTTTTACAACGCAGGAAATCAATATCAAACGGAGTCCAAACACCGCGAAACTTTTTGTGGATTTTTTATGGACCAGAAGACATCCATTGGGCTAGAGCAGCACCTGGGGGTGCCCCGAGGGGGGCACAACCCACTAGGGCGCGCCTGGGGGCCCAGGCACACCCAAGTGGGTTGTTCCCACCTCGGTGGCCTCCCGCACCCCCTCTTTGCCCTATAAATTCCCAAATATTCCAAAAACCCTCGGGGTAACCCTAGATGAGAAGTTCTGCTACCGAAAGCCTCTGTAGCCACTGAAAAAAATCTAGACCCCGTTCCGGCACTCTGTCGGAGGGGAGAATCATCACCGGTGGCCACCTTCATCATCCCGGCGGCCACCACGATGAGGAGGGAGTAGTCGAGCCTCGGGGCTGAGGGTTTGTACCAGTAGCTATGTGTTTAATCTCTCTCTCTCTCTCTCGTGTTCTTGAGATGTCACGATCTTGATGTATCGCGGGCTTTGTTAATATAGTCGGATCATATGGTGTTTTCCCCTCTGTATCTTGTTGTGATGAATTGAGTTTTTCCCTTTGAGATTTCATTGTTGTCGGGTTGAATACTTTTATGGATTCGAGAGCACTTGATATATGTATTGCATATGAATACTCGTGGTGACAATGGGGTATCATATTGATTCACTTGATATGTGTTTTAGCACTCAACTCGCGGATTCCCGCGGTGACATTGGGGTAATCTATGCATGGGGTTTATGCACGTTCTCGTCTTTTATTTCTCCCGTACAAATCTTGGGGAACTCTTTGAAGTTCTTTGTGTTGGATTGAGTATTATAAATCTGAAATTATTTAGTGTTATTTTAGTACAAACTCTTGGATAGATCGATCGGAATTAATAGCTTCGAGGTGGTTTCGTACCCTACAAACGATTTATTCGTATGTTCTTCGCTAGATAGGAACTTTGGAGTGATTCTTCGTTGCATGTTGAGGGATGGTTATATGATCCAATTATATTAGCATTGTTGAGAGATTGCACTAGCGAAAGTACGGACCCTAGGGCTCATTTTCAAGCATTGCAATACCGTTTTTGTGTCCGTTTACTATTTGCTACCTTGCTGTTTTTATTTATTCAGATTATAAAAATATATTTCTACCATCCATATTACACTTTTATCACCACCTCTTCGCCGAACTAGTGCACCTATACAATTTGCCATTGTATTAGGTGTGTTGCGGACACAAGAGATTTCTTGTATTCGGTTGCAGGGTTGTTTGAGAGAGACCATCTTCATCCTATGCCTCCCACGGATTGATAAACCTTAGGTCATCCACTAGAGGGAAAATTGCTACTGTCCTGCAAAACTCTGCGCTTGGAGGCCCAACACGAGTCTACAAGAATAAAGTTGCATAGTAGACATCATCCACCCTCATCATTCCCAGCAAGCTTGCCGGGGCAGTCTTGTGTCTTTTCCTTGGGGTAGCCTCGACCTTGCCAGGCTCGCCTGCCCAGCAAGGAAGGTTTTTCCTTAGTGATATCTTGTTCCTTGGGTTCGTCTTGGTCCTTTGGATCCACCCTTTGATTCCTCAAAGAGCTATCTTCTGGCTTGGTCTTGTCTTGGATGTTGCAACCTCACTCTTGAGCCTGTGTACAGTCTGGGCAACATATGCCTGGGATTTGTTGCACCGATAGGAGCCCCCGGGCCTGGCCCGAACACACTGCCGAGCGTCGTTGGGGTAGGCCTTGTCCAGTACACAGGGGAGAGGGTCGCAGTAGCTCATCCTTTGAGATCTTCTTTGCTTCTTCTTTAACCTATGCTTGAGTCATTTTCCAGTTTCTTGTGCGTCGAGTGATGCCAATTACAGTGGGGCCATCTCTGTAATGGCCCATATGAATGACTTAATGCACAGGGAAGTAATTTCCAATTCACTGATCCTACCATGCCCTTATCCTTTGCCATGTATGCTGCATGCATTGAGTGGGGTCCGTTACGCAGGCGCGTGGTGCGGGAGAGAGCACCATGGTAGGAGCCCGGTCTTCTTGGATTGGTGGTAGGAGACAGCAATCGGATCCAACCATCGGTGATGGTTTAGACAGGTCGGATCCGAAAGAAACTCCTCTGGGGTGGGGGTGAAGGATCAGCCCCCAGCCCCAGTGAAAGTGCAACTAATCCCTGGGTGGTTTTGGTAATTATTAACAACATATAGCTCATTGAACTAATATCCATTCAAGATAATCTTTTTAGAAAGTTCAATGATTGGCATGGCATGCACTAGAGATGTGGACCCCTCAAAATGCTAAGGACACATATTGTCTCAAGCTCAAGAGTCTACATTTTCATTCTAGTGATCCAAGATCACATTGAGTCCATAGGAAAAGCCAATACTATTAAAAGGGGATGAGGTGTTACTTAGTGGCTTGCTTGCTCAAAATGCTTAGTGATATGCTCCAAAAGCCCTCAACCACTTTCTCATATCCACATATGTCCCAAACCAAAAGTCAAACTCGACCCCACCGCTTTGATCTATCCGGCGCCACCTAGTTCATTTGACATAGCTATAGCCAGAAACCCTAATCAGTTTGGTCTCACCGATAGGGATCTTGGTCTCACCAAGATGGGAGTGCAAACTCTTTGTTTCCCTTCGTAACGTTTCGGTCAAACCGAGATGAGCAATCAGTCCCACCGAGTTTGCAATGCAAACTCTCTGTTTCCTTTTCCTAACGTTTTGGTCTCACCGAAATGAGCGATCGATCCCACCGAGTTTGCCTAACCAACTCTCTGTTTGCCTATTACAGAAATCAGTCTCACCAAGTTCATGTAATCCGTCTCACCGAGATTACGTTATGCCCTAACCCTAACACAATCGGTCCCACCGAGTTGACATGTCGGTCCCACCGAAAAGCCTAACGTTCACATTCTGATCTAAATCGGTCTCACCGAGTTTCAGTATTTGGTCCCATCGAGTTTGGTAAATTGTGTGTAACGGTTAAATTTTGTGTGGAGGCTATATATACCCCCTCCACCCATCCTCCATTTGTGGAGAGAGCCATCAGAACATGCCTACACTTCCAGCATTCATTTTCTGAGAGAGAACCACCTACTCATGTGTTGACACCAAGATATCCCAATTCAACCAGAAGAATCTTGATCTCTAGCCTTCCCCAAGTTGCTTTCCCCTCAAATCATCTTTCCACCAAATACAAATCTTTGAGAGAGAGTTGAGTGTTGGGGAGACTATCATTTGAAGCACAAGAGCAAGGAGTTCATCATCAGCACACCATCTATTACCTTTTGGAGAGTGGTGTCTCCTAGATTGGTTAGGTGTCACTTGGGAGCCTCCGTCAAGATTGTGGAGTTGAACCAAGGACTTTGTACGGGCAAGGAGATCGCCTACTTTGTGAAGATCTACCCTAGTGAGGCAAGTCCTTCGTCGGTGATGGCCATGGTGGGATAGACAATGTTGCTTCTTCGTGGACCCTTCGTGGGTGGAGTCCTCCGTGGACTCACGCAGCCGTTACCCTTTTTGGGTTGAAGTCTACATTGTGTTTGCTCCCTCTGAACTCCTCCCCTTTACCTTCATATGCAATGATTTACATCCGCTACTATACTCTTAGAATTGCATGTGTAGGTTGATTGCTTGACTTGTGATAAGTTGCTAAAATCTGCCAAGACTTAAAATTGGGAAAAGGCTAGATTTTTATTTCGTCAAGTAGTCTAATCACCCCCCCTTTAGACATACTTTCGATGCTACAAGTGGTATCGGAGATTTGGTCTCCATTTGCCTTGATTTCCATAGCTTTGGTGATCATAGCCTTGGTTTCACAACCTAGGAGATTATGGCGTCTAGCGAGGGAAATTACCACCGTAGAGGTCCTTAATTTGATGGTACTAATTTTGCTAGTTGGAAGCATAAGATGAAAATGCATATTCTTGGACATAACCCCGCTATTTGGGCTATTGTGTGTATTGGCTTGCAAGGTGAATTCTTTGATGGGAGAGAACCGAATCGTGAATGTACCGCAGGAGAATTGAAGATGTTGCAATACAATGCTCAAGCTTGTGATGTCCTATTCAATGGATTGTGCCCCGAAGAATTCAAAAAAATCAGCCGTCTTGGGAATGCAAATTAAATTTGGGATACTTTGATTGATATGCGCGAAGGTACTGACTCCATCAAGGAATCCAAATTGGATGTGCTTCAAAGTCAACTTGACAAGTTCAAAATGAAGGATGGTGAAGGTGTCGCTGAAATTTACTCTAGGCTTGCTCTCATCACAAATGAGATTGCCGGCTTAGGAAGTGAAGAGATGACTGACAGATTCATCATCAAGAAGATCCTATGAGCCTTGGATGGAAAATATGACACCGTGTGCACATTAGTCCAAATGATGCCCAATTACAAAGATCTCAAGCCAACAGAAGTCATTGGTAGAATTGTTGCTCATGAGATGCCACTCAAGGACAAAGAAGAGCTTCACAACAAGTCTAGTGGTGCTTACAAAGCCTCATGTGATACTCCTACATCATCAAGTGAGAAACAAGTCTTCAATGAGGAATTGAGCCTAATGGTGAAGAACTTCAACAAGTTCTACAAGAGTAGAAGAAAAGAAAGAAGTTCCAAGTCAAGGTCCTACAATGACAAAAGATCTTCTAATCGTGAGCATAATTGCTACAATTGTGGAAGACCCGGGCACTACTCCAATGAGTGTACGGCTCCCTACAAAAGAAGAGAAGACTCACCTAAAAGGAGAAGTAGAAGAGAAGAATCACCTCCAAGAGAGAGAAGGAGTAGAGATGATCGTTATGAACGAAGAACCTCCCGCAGAAGCAAGGATTCGGAAAGGAAGGACAAGTCATCAAGGAGCTACACAAAACAAAGACATCAATCTCATGTTGGTGAATGGCTATCCGGCTCCGACTTCGACCATCACTCTAAGAGAAGTTATCACTCCGACACAGAATATACCCAAGATGAAGGTGTTGCCGATCTAGCACTTGAGTCAACCAACTCCTATGACATATTTGACTCAACAAATGTGGGAATTGGAAGATGCTTCATGGCTAAAGGGACAAAGGTATCACTGTCGGCGTCCTGGGAACGGGGGTCCCGAGACTTGCCTGCCTGCGGCCCACGGCGTGGCTCCACCAGCGTCCCTGTACGGCCCATCTTCAGGAGCGAACACTCAAGACCCTCGCGAGGGGCCAAGCCTCGTGAGCCGGACGACGCAAGACCTCCTCGGGGGCGGCCTCACCAGGCCGGCTCGCGAGGGGCGGAGAGATGATACGCCCATTTTGCATCATGCTTTTATATTGATATTTATTGCATTATGGACTGTTATTACACATTATGTCACAATACTTATGCCTATTCTCTCTTATTTTACAAGGTTTACATGAAGAGGGGGAATGCCGGCAGCTAGAATTCTGGGCTGGAAAAGGAGCAAATATTAGAGACCTATTCTGCGCATCTCCAAAAGTCCTGAAACTCCATGGGAATTATTTTCAGAATATATGAAAATTATTGGGCGAAAGAAGTACCAGAGGGGGGCCACCCACTGTCCACGAGGGTGGGGGGCGCGCCCTACCCCCTGGGCCGCCCCTGCCTCTCGGGCCCATGGTGGCCCTCTGATGCCCATCTTTGTCTATATGGAGTCTTTCATCCAAAAAAATCAGAAGCAAGCTCATGGGACGAAACTCCGCCGCCACGAGGTGGAACCTTGGCGGAACCAATCTAGGGCTCCGGCGGAGCTGTTCTGCCGGGGAAACATCCCTCCGGAAGGGGGAAATCATCACCATCGTCATCACCAATGATCCTCTCATCGGGAGGGGGTCAATCTCCATCAACATCTTCATCAACACCATATCATCTCAAATCCTAGTTCATCTCTTGTATCCAGTCTTTGTATCCAAACCTCAGATTGGTACCTGTGGGTTGCTAGTAGTGTTGATTACTCCTTGTAGTTGATGCTAGTTGGTTTAGTAACTTGGTGGAAGATCCTATGTTCAGATCCATTATGCAAATTAATACCCCTCTGATTATGAACATGAATATGCTTTGTGAGTAGTTACGTTTGTTCCTGAGGACATGGGAGAAGTCTTGCTATAAGTAGTCATGTGAATTTGGTATTCGTTCGATATTTTGATGAGATGTATGTTGTCATCCCTCTAGTGGTGTCATGTGAACATCGACTACATGACACTTCACCATTGTTTGGGAGTAGAGGGATGCATTGGGAAGTAATAAGAAGATGATGGGTTGCTAGAGTGACAGAAGCTTAAACCCTAGTTTATGCGTTGCTTCGTAAGGGGCTGATTGGGATCCATATGTTTCATGCTATGGTTAGGTTTACCTTAATACTTCTGTTGTAGTTGCGGATGCTTGCAATAGGGGTTAATCATAAGTGGGATGCTTGTCCAAGTAAGGGCAGTACCCAAGCACCGGTCCACCCAGATATCAAATTATCAAAGTACCGAACGCGAATAATATGAACGTGATGAAAACTAGCTTGACGATAATTCCCATGTGTCCTCGGGAGCGCTTTGCTTTATATAAGAGTTTGTCCAGGCTTGTCGTTTTCTACAAAAAGTATTGGACCATCTTGCTGCACCTTATTTACTTTTACTATTTGTTACCCGTTACCAATTACCTTATCACAAAACAATCTGTTACCGATAATTTCAGTGCTTGCAGAAAATACCTTGCTGAAAACCGCTTATCATTTCCTTCTGCTCCTCGTTGGGTTCAACACTCTTATCGAAAAGGCTACGATAGATACCCTACATTTGTGGTTCATCAAAACTCTTTTCTGGCACCGTTGCTGGGGAGTGAAGCTCCTTTGGTAGGTGGAATTTGGTAAGGAAAATTTATATAGTGTGCTGAAATTTACTGTCACTTGTTACTATGGAACATAATCCTTTGAGGGGCTTGTTCGGGGTTTATTCACCCCGACCAGTAGAGCAAAGAGTTGCTCCTCAACCTACTGAACCTACTGAAAAATGTTTACTTTGAAATTACTTCGGGTATGATAGAGAAACTGCTAGCTAATCCTTTCACAGGTGACGGAACATTGCATCCCGATTTGCACATAATCTATGTGGATGAAGTTTGTGGATTATTTAAGCTTGCAGGTATGCCCGAGGATGTTATCAAGAAGAATGTATTCCCTTTATCTTTGAAGGGAGATGCATTTACATGGTTTAGGCTATGTGATGATATTGGATCATGGAACTACGAACGATTGAAATTGGAATTTCATCAGAAGTTTTATCCTATGCATATTGTTCATCGTGATCGTAATTATATATATAATTTTTGGCCTCGCAAAGGAGAAAGCATCGCTCAAGCTTGGGGGAGGCTTAAGTCAATGTTATATTCATGCCCCAATCATGAGCTCTAAAAAGAGATGATTATTCAAAAAAAATATGCTTGGCTTTCTCTCAGAAATCGCTCCATGCTCGATACTTCTTGTACAGGATCTTTTATGAGGAAGACTATTGAATTTAAATGGGATTTATTGGAAAGAATTAAACGCAACTCTGAAGATTGGAACCTCGACAAAGGTAAGGAGTCAGGTATAACACCTAAGTTTGATTGTGTTAAATCTTTTATGGATACCGATGCTTTCCGTGAATTTAGCACTAAATATGGACTTGACTCTGAGATAGTAGCTTCTTTATGTGAATCCTTTGCTACTCATGTTGATCTCCCTAAGGAGAAGTGGTTTAAATATAATCCTCAGATTGAAGTAAAAGTAGTTGCACCTATTAAAGTTGAAGAAAAGACTATCACTTATAATGATCCTGTTGTTCCTACTGCTTATATTGAGAAACCACCTTTCCCTGTTAGAATAAAGGATCATGCTAAAGCTTCAACTATGGTTAACAAAAGTAATATCAAGACACCTAAACCCCCTGATCAAATTAAAGTTGTACCTAGTGTTGCTATGGTTAAAGATCTCTTGGTCGATAATATTGATGGGCGTGTTATTTACTTCTGCGATGAATCTGCTAGAATTGCTAGACCAGATACTAAAAATAAACATAGACCTATTGTAGGCATGCCTGTTATTTCTGTTAAAATAGGAGATCATTGCTATCATGGCTTATGTGATAGTGCAAGTGCAATACCTCATTCCTTATACAAAGAAATTATGCATGATATTGCACCTACTGAGATAGAAGAGATTGATGTTACTATTAAGCTTGCCAATAGAGATACTATTTCACCAGTTGGGATTGTTAGAGATGTTGAAGTCTTGTGTGGGAAAGTTAAATATCCTGCTGATTTTCTTGTTCTTGGTTCTCCACGAGATGACTTCTGTCCCATTATATTTGGTAGACCCTTCTTGAATACTGTTAATGCTAAGATAGACTGCAATAAGGATATTGTTTCTATCGGTTTAGGGGATATGTCTCATGAGTTTGATTTTTCTAAATTTCGTAGACAACCCCATGATAAAGAATAGCCTAGTAAAGATGAACTTATTGGTCTTGCCTCTATTGCCATGCCTCCTAGTGATCCTTTAGAACAATATTTGCTAGACCATGAAAATGATATGTTTATGAATGAAAGAAGGGAAATAGATGAAGTATTCTTTAAACAGGGACCTATTTTGAAACACAACTTGCCTGTTGAAATCCTAGGGGATCCTCCTCCACCCAAGGGTGATCTCGTGTTTGAGCTTAAACCTTTACCTGATACTCTTAAATATGCTTATCTTGATGAGAAAGAGATATATCCTGTTATTATTAGTGCTAACCTTTTCAGAGCATGAAGAAAAGAAATTATTGAAAACTCTGAAGAAGCACCGTGATGCTATTGGATATACTCTTGACGATCTTAAGGGCATTAGTCCCACTTTATGCCAGCACAAAATAAAATTGGAGAGGGACGCTAAACCGGTTGTTGATCACCAATGACGGTTAAATCCTAAGATGAAGGAAGTGGTAAGAAAAGAAATACTAAAGCTTCTGGAGGCAGGTATAATTTATCCCATTGCTGATAGTCAGTGGGTAAGTCCTGTCCATTGTGTCCCTAAGAAGGGACGTATAACTGTTGTTCCTAATGATAAAGATGAATTGATCCCACAAAGAATTGTTACATGTTATAGAATGGTAATTGATTTCCGCAAATTAAATAAACTACTAAAAAGGATCATTAGCCGTTACCTTTTATTGATCAAATGCTAGAAATATTATGCAAACATACACATTTTTGCTTCCTAGATGGTTATTCTGGTTTCTCTCAAATACCTGTGTCAAAAGAGGATCAAGAAAAGACAACTTTTACTTGCCCTTTCGGTACCTTTGCTTACAGACGTATGCCTTTTGGTTTGTGCAATGCACCTGCTACCTTTCAAAGATGTATGACAACTATATTCTATGACTTTTGTGAAAAGATTGTTGAGGTATTCATGGATGGCTTTTCTGTTTATGGAACTTCTTTTGATAATTGCTTAAGAAACCTTTATCGAGTTTTGCAGAGATGTGAAGAAACTAATCTTGTCTTGAATTGGGAAAAGTGCCACTTTATGGTTAATGAAGGTATTGTCTTGGGGCATAAAATTTCTGAAAGAGGTATTGAAGTTGATAAAGCTAAGGTTGATGCTATTGAAAAGATGTCGTGTCCTAAGGACATTAAAGGTATAAGAAGTTTCCTTGGTCATGTCGGTTTTTATAGGAGGTTCATTAAGGACTTTTCTAAAATTTATTGGCCTCCGACTAATCTCTTACAAAAAGATGTCCCTTTTGTCTTTGATGATGATTGTGTAAAAGCATTTGAAATACTTAAGAAAGCTTTGATTTCTGCACCTATTGTTCAGCCTCCTTTTTGGAATTTACCATTTGAAATTATGTGTGATGCTAGTGATTATGCTGTAGGGGCTGTTCTAGGACAAAGAGTTGATAAGAAATTAAATGTTATTCAATAGGCTAGTAAAACTCTAGAAAGTGCCCAAAGAAATTATGCTACTACTAAAAAAGAATTTTAGCAGCTGTATTTGCTTGTGATAAGTTCAGACCTTATATTGTTGATTCTAAAGTAACTGTTCACACTGATCATGCTGCTATTAAATATCTTATGGAAAAGGAAGATGCTAAACATAGACTTATTAGATGGGTTCTCTTGCTTCAAGAATTTGATTTGCATATTATTGATAAAAAGGGAGCTGAGAACCCCGTTGTAGACAACTTGTCTAGGTTAGAGAATGTTCTAAATGACCCACTACCTATTGATGATAGCTTTCTTGATGAACAATTAGTTGTCACAAATGCCTCTCGTATTGCCCCATGGTATGCTAATTATGCTAATTACAATGTTGCTAAATTTATACCACCTAGTTTCACATACCAGCAAAAAAAGTTCTTCTATGATTTAAGACATTACTTCTGGGATGACCCACATATTTATAAAGAAGGAGTAGATGGTGTTATTAGACGTTGTGTACCTGAGCATGAACAGGAACAGATCCTACGCAAGTGCCACTCCGAGGCTTATGGAGGACACCATGATCGAGATAGAACTGCACATAAGGTATTGCAATCCGGTTTTTATTGGCCTACTCTCTTCAAGGATGCCCGTAAGTTTGTTTTGTCTTGTGATGAATGTCAGAGAATTGGTAATATTAGTAGATGTCAAGAAATGCCTACAAATTATTCACTTGTTATTGAACCATTTGATGTTTGGGGCTTTGATTATATGGGACCATTTCCTTCCTCTAACGGGTATACACATATTTTAGTTGCTGTTGATTACATTACTAAGTGGGTAGAAGCTATTCCAACTAGTAGTGCTGATCATAACACCTCTATTAAGATGCTTAAAGAAGTTATTTTTCCGAGGTTTGGAGTCCCTAGATACTTAATGACTGATGGTGGTTCACATTTTATTCATGGTGCCTTCCGTAAAATGCTTGCTAAGTATGATGTTAATCATAGAATTGCATCTCCATATCACCCACAGTCTAGTGGTCAAGTAGAACTGAGCAATAGAGAGCTTAAATTAATTTTGCAAAAGACTGTTAATAGATCCAGAAATAATTGTTCCAAAAAACTTGATGATGCATTATGGGCTTACATAACTGCATATAAAAATCCTATGGGTATGTCTCCATATAAAATGGTTTATGGTAAAGCATGTCACTTACCTCTCGAATTAGAACATAAGGCATATTGGGCTATTAAAGATCTCAATTATGATTTCAAACTTGCCGGTGAGAAGAGGCTTTTTGACATTAGCTCACTTGATGAATGGAGAACCCAGGCCTATGAGAATGCCAAACTGTTTAAAGAAAAAGATAAAGATGGCATGACAAAAGGATGAAAAAACGTGTGTTTAATGTAGGTGATTATGTGTTGTTATACAACTCTCGTTTAAGATTTTTTGCAAGAAAACTCCTCTCTAAATGGGAAGGTCCTTACATCATCGAGGAGGTCTATCGTTCTGGTGCCATAAAAATCAACAACTTCGAAGGCACAAATCCTAGGGTGGTGAACAGTCAAAGAATCAAACATTATATCTCAGGTAATCCCATAAATGTTGAAACTAATTTTATTGAAACCGTAACCCCGGAGGAATACATAAGGGACACTTTCCAGAACGTTTCAGACTCCGAAAAGGAATAGGTATGAGGTACGGTAAGTAAACCGACTCCAAAACAATTCTAATAGCAATTTTTCTCCGTTTTTGAATATTTAAGAAAATAGGAAAACAAGAAGTAGTCCGGGAAGGACACGAGGCGCCCACGAGGGTGGAGGGCGCGCCCTACCCCCTGGGCGTGCCCCCTGCCTCATGGGCACCTCGTGTGCCCTTCGGACTCCGTTTTCTTGCACGATACTTCTTTTGGTCAGCAAAAACTCTGTAACATCCCAAAATTCTAAATTTTGGAATAAATAGATAGACTTGAATTGATTGTTTGTTTGTTAAGTGATTGATTGACTAAAAGTGAGTGAATTCGAAACTTTTTTAAATTTAAATGAGAGGGAATAAAAGGACTTGCCCAAACTTTCATTCTGCATCTTGATCCCCGTGAATTCAAATTCTTTTCAAATACAAAACCCTAGAGAGAAGATGATATGACTTTTTCCATTTAAATAAATGATAAAGGGTTTTGAAAAGATTTGAATTTCATTTCAAAATATTTCAAATTCAGAACTTTAAGCAACTCAATGATTTTCATGAGAGAAGATAAAATGACTTCTTCAAAACATATGAAATATGAGTTGGAAGTTAAAAGGATCAAATTCAAAGTCGTTTTGGAAATTATTTTCAATTTGGAGTTATTTGGGTTTTATTCAAATTAATTTTCTCCAAAAATAAAATATACAGAAAATAGGGTAACATGATTCCCTACAATAGAAAATTGGAGAGAAATTAATTTGAAATCATTTTGGTATTTTTTAAAATGATTTTTAGTGGGTTTTATTGTATCAGTAGCATTGTTTGATTTATTCGAATTTTTGTAGATTTTATTTAAAGTTATAAAAATGTTCACATTGTAGAAAATTGTTTTCTGAAAATTTTGATATATTATATGCCTATATAATGTTTTTATTTATGTTGTTTTATTGTTTTTAATTGTGTGTGTTAAAAAAAATATGTGTTTATACAAAAAAAGAACTACCCCGACTGGGCTGGCCCAGCACCCAGCCAGGTCGCGGCCCAGCCAGCCCGGTAGCATCGCCCCTGACCTCCCGACGGGAGCCCTGCTCCCGCACGCCACCGACGCCGCCGTACCACCGCCGGAGTCCTCCCTCTCCTTGGCCCCTTCCCCAAGCCGCCGTTGCCCCCTCCTATAAATTCGGGCGCCCCGAGCCCCTCCCTCTCTCTCCTCTCCCCGCAACCGCCGCCTCCCGCCGCTGCTTGCTGCTCGTCGCCGCCGCCGCTTTGCTTCGCCGCGCCGCGTCGCCTGCCGCCGCCCGCACCGCATCGTCCTGCCCCGCGCCGCCTCACCTGCTGCGCCATCGCCGACCGCCACCGCCGCTGCCGGACGTCACCGCTGCCGTCGTCCGCCGTCGCCCGATCCGATCTGCAGCCGGCCGAACCGGTGACCACCCCGGTTTATTCTCGGTTAGTTCGATTCTTAAAAAAACCCTAGATCGTTTTTTGTTTAGGTTTATTTATTTAGAGAACATTTGCTGTTTAGGTCTTATAAAAGAACGTTCGTTATTTAGTCTTTTCGTTTTCTGTTTATTTACATCAGGGACCTATTCGTAATTATTATTTTTATAAATTAGTCCCTGATCTTGCAACGCTCGTAACTTTTTGCTCGTTAGTCCAAATTCAACGAAACCAATGCCCACTTCTTCATTATGATATCCTCTATCTAGATAAACAACTTAAACATATTTTTGAAAGTTTTAAAATTTGAATTCAAATAGATTTGAATTTGAATCTTCTTTTGATCGTAACTTGAGTTTCGTAGCTCCGTTTTAGTTTATTCTTTTTGCAAATCGAAGCTCTTGGCCTAAACTTTCCGGTAAGGCCAAATTCACATAATTTTGCTACTATTAGAAATTGTTTTATGTTGCAAGAGTTATTTGCTTGGTTTTGATGGTTTCCGAATTGTCTTCTTCGTTCTTTCTGATCTTTTGAGTGATTGCTTATGTGTGGTTACTATTGCTTGCTTACGATAGATTGACCGGAGTGTGAGGAGTAGAACTGTCAAGAGTTTTGAGTGCGAATCATCTTCATCAACATTGCAGGCAAGTTCACACTTTGATCATATTCCTTCCATACCCGGTTTTTATGCATTAGTTTCATCCTCAAACATTGCATGGTTATGAATTGATAATATGTGGGTATCGGGAAGTAGTTGATGAAGTAGAAACCTATTGCCCTGCATTCAAACCCTGGGAGTTACTTTTACGTTATGCTCATATTGCTATGCTATGCTCGTAGACGTGGATTGGTTTGAGAGAATTCATGACAGATGTGAGAGTTATTATTTAATGGTTAACTTAAGGTGGCTACTTTAATATACATTTGGGTGGATTGGTTGGGGCACCCTGGAGCACCCAGTGTTTGCCCGGGCACCTGGAGAACCCAGTGTTTGCCCAAGGGGATCCCGGAGTACCCGCGTGATCACCCTATGGAATGCCACCCAGGCTCAAAGGGATCATAAGATTATTTCATGCTAGAAACTTTCGTGTGCAGCCACGAGCTATTATGGGCTCTAGCATAGTTGAGTAAGTTGCGTGAAGCTCTTGAAGAGATAGAGTAGCAGGTAGTGGGTTGTAGGTGGTATAGTCTATCCGGATTAGAGAGTTAATGCTTCTGAAAGACTGTGTCTCGGTCATTCGTTTCTCAAACACCCGGCAGTGTGAGAAATCCAACGGAGGAGATCGGGTCTTGTGGGGTAAAGTGCGCAAACCTCTGCAGAGTGTATAAACTAATCATGGTTAGCCGTGTCCCCGGTTATGGACATCTTGAGTATCTGGTTCTTGAATTATCAGGCTGAGCTCAACACTTTATTTAATTAATTTGATGGGGTTAATGATTATTATTTTGGGATTGAGTTGGAGGAACCTTCTCAATATTCTTTTAACGAACTTTGTAGTTAAATAAAATATATTCCTTTGCAGTAGGGAAAAATTGGCTTTTTGCAAAAACATTATAACCATAGAGCTTTTCCACCAGCCAAATATGCATGTAGTGATAGCCTTTGTTCATCATTATCCTATGGTGTGAATTTGCCAGTACATTCAATGTACTGACCCTTTGTGGCTGCAACGTCTCATGTTGTAGGAATCTTACGACGAGTAAGTGATACGTTAGGGTTACGATTTCTACACTCAGCTTTGCCGTTGGTGTTGATGGGAATCCACAACCTTGTTGTTACTTCCGCTATTTGGATTGAGGTAATAGTATTTACGTTATTTTATACATGTGATTTACCTCTGTTATAAATCCTCGAGTACTGTGTGTGTCAGCATACCGATCCAGGGATGACACTTAAGCACAGAGACTTGATCCATTCGGGTCGGGTCGCTACAAATTCATTATATAATCTCCCAAAGGTTTTGACCACCGTATCACGCAAATATCTTCTGTCTTTGTTTCGAACTGTTTTTCTGACAGATCTAGATCGCCATGGCATCTTCAAGTGCCCCCAAGGACAAGTTCTTCGAGAAGGTCATCAACCCCTACCTCGCGGAGGTGCTGCAACACCCTCAAACCATTGAGATGCGTGAGGAGTTGCTACACATCCATGATGTTGAGGGACCAAGGAGGACCGGAAGCATGGAGACAAGGCTCGAGGCAATGGAGCAACAAGTTTTCAAGTGCCAGGAGATGGTGGAAGGTGGACTCGACTCCAATCATATAATGATCACGGAGTTCATGAATAACCACAAGCTGGATGACAAGGACATTGGGGAGGCCATCTTCAAGCTTCACGAGAAAATCGAGCGCCTCCAAGCCGAGATCTATGACCTGCAAAACCAAAACTGTGAGTATGAATATAGATTCAAGAGGATGAGTTTGGCTGCAGATTTGAGGATCCCGG
This sequence comes from Triticum urartu, assembly GCF_003073215.2. NCBI lineage: Eukaryota > Viridiplantae > Streptophyta > Magnoliopsida > Poales > Poaceae > Triticum > Triticum urartu. Next base: position 236,924,945 of record NC_053024.1, read on the forward strand.
AGACTCGGTCATCCTTCTATGATGGTGAGCCTATGCCTTGGAAGATGGACGACAAGCCTACATCACCAACAACTCCATCATCACCACCTCCAAGGAAGGAAACATAAACACATGGGTATGGGCACTCCCCTTGGCAACTGCCAAGCTTGGGGGAGTGCCCCGGTATCGTATCACCATCACTTTTATCTTTACCATTTTTCTTAGATTGATCCTTTTGGTAATATCTTGATCTAGTAGAATAAGTTTCAGTATGATCTAGTTTTGAGTTTTGCTTTATGATCCTTCTATGTAATCGAGTCCGTGAGCTATATATAATAAAGATTAGTGTTGAGTCGAGGGCTTGATTATTTTGCTATGATCTTGAGGGAATAGAATAAAATAAAAAGAAATAAAGATATCATATGGATCTTATGGAGAGTAATGACTTCACATATAAAGAGTATGATGAATAAAAGTTGTTGAGAGTTAACAAACATAGTTTTGGTCATCGTTGCAATTAATAGGAAGTAACATATAAAGAGAGGTTTTCACATATAAATATACTATCTTGGACATCTTTTATGATTGTGAGCACTCATTAAAGTATGATATGCTAAAGAGTTGACGTTAGATAAGGAAGACAACGTAATGTGTTATGTTTTCTTGCATCTAAGATAAATTATATTGTTATGGATCATCCAACATGTTGAGCTTGCCTTCCCGTCTCATGCTAGCCAAATTCTTTGCACCAAGTAGAGATACTACTTGTGCTTCCAAATATCCCTAAACCTAGTGTTGCCATGAGAGTCCACCATATCTACCTATGGATTGAGTAAGATCCTTCAAGTAAGTTATCATCGTTGCAAGCAATAAAAATTACTCTCTAAATATGTATGATTTATTAGTGTGGAGAAAATAAGCTTTATACGATCTTTTGATGTGGAAGAAATAAAAGTGACGGACTGCATAATAAAGGTCCATATCACAAGTGGCAATATAAAGTGACATTCTTTTGCATTAAGATTTCGTGCATCCAACCATAAAAGCACATGACAGCCTCTGCTTCCCTCTGCAAAGGGCCTATCTTTTATTTTTGTCTTTTACTTCATGTAAGAGTCATGGTGATCTTCACCTTTCCTTTTTACATTTTCTCCTTTGGCAAGCACAATGTATTGGAAAGATCCTGATATATATGGCTAATTGGATGTGGGTTTTCATGAACTATTATTGTTGACATTACCCTTGAGGTAAAAAGTTGGGAGGCAAAACTACAAGCCCCTATCTTTCTGTGTCCGATTAAAACTTCATAACCATAAATATCTCGCGAGTGTTAGCAATTGTGAAAGAAGAAATGATGGTTGAGTATGTGGACTTACTGAGAAGCTCTTATATTGACTCTTTCCTATGTTACGATAAATTGCAATTGCTTCAATGACTGATATTATAGTTTGTTGGATTTCAATGAAGTTTCTGATTCATACCTGAGTATGTGAATGAATTGTTACTTTAGCATAGGAGATCATATGCCAATATATATATATATATGTTGCTGTTCTAAGAATGATCATGATGCCCTCATGTCCGTATTTTATTTTTATCAACACCTCTATCTCTAAACATGTGGACATAGTTTTCGATTTCGGCTTTCGCTTGAGGATAAGCGAGGTCTAAGCTTGGGGGAGTTGATACGTCCATTTTGCATCATGGTTTTATATCGATATTTATTGCATTATGGGCTGTTATTACACATTATGTCACAATACTTATGCCTATTCTCTCTTATTTTACAAGGTTTACATGAAGAGGGGGAATGCCGGCAGCTAGAATTCTGGGCTAGAAAAGGAGCAAATATTAGAGACCTATTCTGCACATCTCCAAAAGTCCTAAAACTCCACGGGAATTATTTTCAGAATATATATAAAATATTGGGCGAAAGAAGTACCAGAGGGGGGCCACCCACCGTCCACGAGGGTGGGGGCGCGCCCCCCTGTCTCGTGGGCCCCTGGTGGCCCTCTGATGCCCATCTTTGGCTATATGGAGTCTTTTGTCCAGAAAAAAATCAGAAGCAAGCTCACGGGACGAAACTCCGCCGCCACGAGGCGGAACCTTGGCGGAACCAATCTAGGGCTCCGGCTGAGCTGTTCTGCCAGGGAAACTTCCCTCCAGGAGGGGAAAATCATCACCATCGTCATCACCAAAGATCCTCTCATCGGGAGGGGGTCAATCTCCATCAACATCTTCATCAGCACCATCTCATCTCAAATCCTAGTTCATCTCCTGTATCCAATCTTTGTATCCAAACCTCAGATTGGTACCTGTGGGTTGCTAGTAGTGTTGATTACTCCTTGTAGTTGATGCTAGTTGGTTTACTTGGTGGAAGATCATATATTCAGATCCATTATGAAAATTAATACCCCTCTGATTATGAACATGAATATGCTTTGTGAGTAGTTACGTTTGTTCCTGAGGACATGGGAGAAGTCTTGCTATAAGTAGTCATGTGAATTTGGTATTCGCTCGATATTTTGATGAGATGTATGTTGTCATCCCTCTAGTGGTGTCATGTGAACGTCGACTACATGACACTTCACCATTGTTTGGGCCTAGAGGGAGGCATTGGGAAGTAATAAGAAGATGATGGGTTGCTAGAGTGACAGAAGCTTAAACCCTAGTTTATGCGTTGCTTCGTAAGGGGATGATTTGGATCCATATGTTTCATGCTATGGTTAGGTTTACCTTAATACTTCTGTTGTAGTTGCGGATGCTTGCCCAAGTAAGGGCAGTACCCAAGCACCGGTCCACCCACATATCAAATTATCAAAGTACCGAACGCGAATCATATGAATGTGATGAAAACTAGCTTGACGATAATTCCCATGTGTCCTCGGGAGCGCTTTGCTTTATATAAGAGTTTGTCCAGGATTGTCCTTTGCTAAAAAAAGTATTGGGCCATCTTGCTGCACCTTATTTACTTTTACTATTTGTTACCCGTTACCAATTACCTTATCACAAAACTATCTGTTACCGATAATTTTAGTGCTTGCAGAAAATACCTTGCTGAAAACCGCTTATCATTTCCTTTTGCTCCTCGTTGGGTTCGACACTCTTACTTATCGAAAAGGCTATGATAGATCCCCGACACTTGTGGTTCATGAAGAGATCAAGGCGGGGGCCACCTCGCGAGGTCCCTGTGATGCAAGCCATGACGACTAAGGCCAGGCGGATACCAAGCGGGCGCCAGCGTGCACAGTGTCCTTGTTTCCTCTTTGGTGCTAAAGGGACAGGCGCAGGCGAGGAGTCCCGAGGCAGCAGGCAAAGGTTTCCATATCGGTGAAACAAGACCAAGACGAGCAGGACGGTAGGAAGGAGGTCACCATGGAGCTCAGGATGGCGTCACCACCAGAGCCTTTGGCAGGCGAAGACCACTTTTTGTTAGGATAACTTGTACTAGTTGTCTCCCTTCGAATTTGGCCGGTGTTGGATCCCTTCCCGCCTACATTTGGGAAGAGGACAAGGGCCTCTATAAATAGGGCTAGCCACCACCGTAGAGAAGAGGGACATTCAGGCCATCCTAAAACACACAAGCTCATCGAGCTCAAGAACACCTCTCCTCAGGAGGCTGTTCTTCCCTTGTACTCGTTCATCCTCAGCCCAAGAGGCAATCCACCACACTATACTGGAGTAGGGTATTACACCACAACGATGGCCCGAACCAGTATAAACCCTGTGTCCTCAGCTCTGATATCGTGGTGAGGGCATGAGCTAGGGGGAGAGATCTTCATGCGCACCCCAGAGTCCGAACCTCAAGGGTTTTGCCGGAACACGAAATCCGACATTTGGCGCACCGGGTAGGGGTGCGCCGAATCTCCGCCTCTCCGCTTGCTTTGTCCAGCTCCATGGCAGACGCCATCCCTCTAATTAGGCCGGCGGGCGCCTGCGGATGCGCTGTGGGCGTCTGGGCCTTTACCCACACCATGCGGCAGGTGCGGTGGACGCGCAAGTTCAAGCCAGAGATGCCGCCCCGCTATGATGGCGCAGCAGATCCGGCGGCCTTCCTGCAGGCGTATGAGAAGGCCGTCCTCGAAGCCGGAGGCGATGACCAGGTCATGGCCAACTAGTTCCCCCTGGCCCTGGCCGGCGTGCCACGCGCCTGGCTGCTCAGCTTGCCAGGATCTTCAGTGACCTCCTGGGAGGAGCTGCGCGGTCTCTTCGTTGAGCGCTTCACGGCACCGGCGCCCCTCGCCATCGTGACCCTCCTCGGCGGCTCGCAAGCACCACCCTCAGACCGTCACACCAAGCTGTTCTTTCGCCAGATTGGCACCGCCTCCGCGCGGCAAGGAGCTCCCCCAGATTGGGCGGCGCCCAAGGCCGTCCTCACCTTTGACTCGGGGGATCATCCCGCCACCACAGTCGGCTCGGGTATGCTCCCAATGCTGTGCACACCCACCATCTACAGCGTAGCCATCACCAAGACCCTCATCGATGGTGGCGCCGGTTTCAACATGCTCTCTGTGGAGGCTTTCAGCCTTCTTTACGTACCACTCCAACGGCTCTGACCCAGAAAGCCCTTCTCCGGGGTCGGCGGCGGCTCCACCAGCCCCTTGGGGCAGATCCTCCTTCCTGGGACCTTCAGCATCCGTGATAACTACCACATCGAGATGACCGACTTTGACATCGCCCGCATCAACCTCCCATACAACGCCATCCTCAGATACCCGACTCTGGCTCAGTTTATGGCAGCGACCCATCCGGCCTACAACCTCATGAAGATGACCGGAGCGAGGACGTCCTCACCATAGTTGGCGATACCAAGGAGGCTCTAGCGGCGCTCAAGTGTGCCCTCAAAAACCGCCGCGGTAGCGCGACTGGCCAACAAGGCCACCCCAGGGATTAAGGAGGCCGCGCCAGCAAAGAAGAAGTAGTTGTTCACTCAAGATCGGGCCGAAACCAAGCAGGTGCGAGTCGAGGAAGATGGGTCCTCAGGATCCACCTTCACCATAGGTGCCAACCTCGACCCAAATCAAGAGGAGGCATTGGTGAGGTTCCTGCGCGCGAACAAGGATGTATTCACCTGGGAACCAAAGCAGCTAGTAGGGGTCCCAAGAGGAGTGATCGAGCATCACTTGAGGGTGTGCCCCAATGTGCGCCCTGTGAAGCTGAAGGCACGGCGACAATCCACAAAGAAGCAGTCCTTCATTGTCCAGGAAACCCGCAAGCTGGAGGCAGCGGGTGTCATTCACGAGGTTCGGTACCCCAAGTGGCCGGAGAACCCTGTCGTCATACCAAAGAAAGGAGGGAAGGAGCGCATGTGTGTTGACTTCACCAACCTTAACAAGGCCTGTCCCCAAGACCTATTCCCGCTCCTGCACATTGACCAGATCATCGACTCCACCGCCGAATGCGACCTGCTGTGCTTCCTGGATAGGTTTTCAGGCTATCACCAGATCAAGATGGCAGTGGAGGATGTGGAGAAGACGGCCTTCCTGACCCCGTGAGGGGTGTACTATTACACTTGCATGTTGTTCGGGATGCGCAACGCAGGCGCGACCTTCCAACGGCTGATGCACATTACCCTGGGCCAGCAGCTCGAGAGGAACGCAGAGGCCTACGTCGATGACATTGTGGTAAAATCTTGGGAGGCAAGGACTTTGATTCAAGACCTGGAGGAGACCTTCACAAGCCTGCGCTAGGTAGACCTGCGGCTCAACCCAGAAAAGTGGGTGTTCAGCGTCCCCTCTGGCAAGCTGTTGGGCTTCCTCGTGTCCCACAGGGGGATCGAAGCTAACCCGGAGAAGGTCAAGGCGATAGAAGACATGAGCCCACCACAAACTCTCAAGGAGATGCAGAAGCTTGCAGGCTGCGTGACCTCGCTAGGGCGCTTCATCTCCAAGCTAGGAAAGCGCGTCCTGCCATTCTTCAAGCTAATGAAGAAGGACCCGTTCGAGTGGACCCCAGAAGCTGACCAAGCATTTCAAGACCTCAAGAGATACCTGACTAGCCCTCCGGTGATGGTGGCGCCTGGCCCTCTCGAGCCCCTGGTGCATTACCTTGCTGCCACTCCCTACTCCGCTAGCGCAGCTCTAGTGGCAGTTCGGGAAGAGCGCCAGGCCAAGGGGCTGCCGTGCCGCGCCACACCACCAGCCGAAGCGATACAGGACCCAGTGGGCACCACAAAGGCTGCAGCAATGCCAACAAGTGACCAGGCCCAACAAGGCAGCGTTCGCGGGCCAGTGGGGGCCCCAGCAGGCGATCAGGCTCCTCGGGTCTTGTCATCTCAGGAGACGCCCCAACTGCCGGCAGGCACAAGCTCCGTCGACATTCCCTCCCTCATCAAGCACCCACTGTATTTCGTCAGCACGGTACTGCGGGATGCAAGGGCACGGTACCCCATGATCCAGAAGCTCTTGCTCGCGCTTTTGGTGCCCACGCATAAACTGTGGCACTACTTCCAAGGCCACCCAATCAAGGTCGTCTTAGCCTACCCGCTGGAGAGGGTACTCAGGAGCCCCAACACTGCTGGAAGAGTCGCCGAATGGAACATCGAGCTGCAAGCATTCCAGCTGGAGTTCAGCACAACTAGGGTCATCGAGGGGGCCACGCTCGCCGAATTCATGGCAGAATGGACTGACGCCCCGGGGCTTGAAGCAGGCGAGGACCGATCCTTCTCGCTAGGAAGTGAAGCACCAGATGGCTGGGTCATGTATTTCGATGTAGCGTTCGCATGCCAGGGCGCGGGGGCTGGAGCAGTGCTCATCTCGCCCACACAGGACAAGCTCTAATACGCCGTGCAGCTCTACTTCCAGCAAGGCAATAAGGTCTCCAACAACATCGTGGAGTACGAAGGCCTCATCGCTGGCCTCAAAGCTGCAGTGGCCCTAGGGGTGAAGCGCCTCACCATCAGCGGCGACTCACAGCTCCTCGTCAACTTCTCCAACAAGGTATACGAGCCGAAGGACGAGCACGTGGAGGCATACCTCGCGGAGGTACGCAAAATGGAAAAGCATTTCCTGGGTCTAGAGTTGCAGCACGTGCCCCGTGGCACCAACAAGGAGGCCGACGACATCGCCAAAAGGGCGTCCAAGCGACAACCCCAAGAGCCTGGCATCTTTGAGGAGCGGCTTTTCAAGCCATCGGCAGCACCTCCGCGTTCGGGGCCGGCGCCGCCTCGGGAGGAGCTCCCCCAACCACCGCCTCGGGAGCCCGAGCCTGCGGCCCAACCTAGGGAGCACACCTACTCCTGACGCTCGAGCCTCAGGAGGGCTGCTGGACCAAGGAGTTCAAGGAATACCTGACGCAAGGGACGCTGCCGGAAAAAGAGGAGGACGCAGAGCACGTGGCCCGACAGGCTACGACATACTACTTCCAAGACAATGAGTTATATAGGAAGTGGCCAAATGATGCTTCCTTATGATGCATCTCCAGGGAACAGGGGAACAAGTTGCTAGCTGACATACACGGCAGAGACTGCGAGCACCACTCGTCGTCACGAACCCTCATCGGCAAGGCGTTCTGCAACAGGTTCTACTGGCCTACGGCGCTCAACGACGCAACTGAGCTGGTGAAGTCCTGCAAGGCTGCTACCTCTTGAGCATGCGCTGGTTTTCCATTGAAGAGGAAAGGGTGATGCAGCAAAGTAGCGTAAGTATTTCACTCAGTATTTGAGAACCAAGGTATCAATCCAGTAGGATACTACACGCAAGTCCCTCGTACCTACACAAACAATCAAGAACCTTGCAACCAACGCGATAAAGGGGTTGTCAGTCCCTTCACGGCCACTTGCAAAAGTGAGATCTGATAAAGATAATAAGATAAATATTTTTTGGTACTTTTGTTGTATAGATTGAAAAGTAAAGATTGCAAAATAAACGGCGACAGAAATAACTAGTTGATGGGAAAATAATATAATGGAGAATAGACCCGGTGCCATACGTTTCACTAGTGGCTTCTCTCAAGATAGCATAATCTACGGTGGGTGAACAAATTACTGTTGAGCAATTGATAGAAAAGCGAATAGTTATGAGAATATCTAGGCATGATCATGTATATAGGCATCACGTCCGTGACAAGTAGACCGATACGTTTCTACATCTACTACTATTACTCCACACATTGACCTCTATCCAGCATGCATCTAGAGTATTAAGTTCACAAGAACAGAGTAACGCATTAGGCAAGATGACATGATGTAGAGGGATAAACTCAAGCAATATGATATAAACCCCATCTTTTTATCCTCGATGGCAACAATACAGTACGTGTCTTGCTGCCCCTGCTGTCACTGACACCGCAAGATTGAACCCAAAGCTAAGCACTTCTCCCATTGTAAGAAAGATCAATCTAGTAGGCCAAACCAAACTAATAATTCGAAGAGACTTGCAAATATATTTAAATCATGCATAAAAGAATTCAGAGAAGAACCAAATATTGTTCATAGATAATCTATATCATAAACCCACAATTCATTGGATCTCGACAAACACACCGCGAAAAGAATTACATCGAATAGATATCCAAGAGAATCGAGGAGAACTTTGTATTGAGATCCAACGGGAGAGAAGAAGCCATCTAGCAAATAACTATGGACCCGAAGGTCTATGGTAAACTACTCACACATCATCGGAGAGGCTATCACTACAAAAAAACACTTCCGTGATGATACGTGTTTGTCACAGTAGGTCACGTTTTCTGTCATGCATGTACATCCATGACAAATTTATGAAAGAATCAAGATAGTCACACCTGTGCTGTCGTAGACGTGTTCCATGACATTACCAAAATTATCATCACGGAAGTGTCCACTTCCATGACGATAAATCACGCATCACAGAAGTGCTTTCATCAAGGGTGATCAACATGTGGCATCCACCGTAACGGAACGCCATTAAGATCTCGGGTCCGATTTTGGATCCGATAACCCGTTAACAGCCCCGACCAATGGGGATTTTCCACGTGTAAAATCATCATTGGCTGGAGGAAACACGTGTCGGCTCACCGTTGGGACAGATGTCATCCACTCAATGGACCCAAAGCGCCTATGATACGTCGACACGTGGCACGACCCAATAGAGGCCCATTCCCGTGAAAAGGCCGGCCCGTTTGACTTGGTCAAAAGGTGGCGGTCCGGCCCACGGCAAGCCTGTTAACGGCATGTTCGCATGTAGCCCATTTACAGCCCGCTAACCCAGGGCCCGTTTACGGCCTATCCGAATTAGGCCCAGTAGCATCATCTGGGCCGTCCAATATAATTCCAGCCCGTTTTAACTTTTGGCCCATGTATGGCCCATATGAGGCCCTTATTACTCTCGGCCCATTAACGGCCCGTGGTAAAACTAGCCCGTAATGAATAGTGTATCACTTTATACCCATTAACGACACGTGGTGAAACTGGCCCATAATCAACAGTGTATCACTTTATGCCCATTAACGGCCCATTATTCCGTTGGGCCGTTTCCAGCCCATGTTATCTTTCGGCCTTCTCGGGGCCCATTTATTCTTGGGCTCATTTCCACATTCGTTTACTTACGGCCCGTTACTGTCATTTTCTGCTTGTGGGCCAAATTCAGCCCGTGGTTACAATCGGCCCGTTTGTGGCTTGTTAATACGTTGGGCCGATTTAATAGCATCATCAAAATACCACCCGTTATGGTCGGCCCATGAACGATTTCAACTCTAGCCCATTTACAACCATAATGTGGTCTGTTATTGGCCCATGTTTGGCCAACAGATCATACGGCCCATAGAAGGCCCATTGATGATACGACCCATAGAAGGCACATTGTGTGTATAGCCCATACAAGGCCCATTGTTTCTACGCCACGTAGAAGGCCCATTGTTTCTACGACCCTTAAAAGGCCCATTGTTTCTATGGCCTGTAGAAGGCCCATGTTAACTACAGCCGGTGGGCATCAAAGTTCGCCACCAGTGCAAATATAGGGAACACCTTACACTATACAAAAATGGCTTGCTATTTTCTTCAGCCAGTGGCTACACGTTAAGAACAAATTTTGTATCGCACCAAAACAAATTACAACTATAAAACAAAAGGAAGGTTGGCATAAAAGTTAACAGTCTAGCAGATAAACGCACCGCCAGAAGTTCAGAAGCTCAGTTCATTTGACCTGACTGTTACGTTTTTATGTTGTATTGTCCGATGGAGCACCATAACCTTCGCCTTCAGTTCTCCTAGGCTCCTGAACAACATAGCAAATATCTGATAGTCTGGTTTCAAAACCATGCATATCTTGACAACATCGAACAATGTCTCTCCTTGTTTCACAAAGGGTCTCTGTTAGGGAATGGACTTGTGTCTGGAGCGCAGATACAACATTGTTTTGAGCTTGCATATCTTGATCATGAGGCAGTTTGGACGAGATTGCCTTAACAACCAAGCCAGTATTACGCAGGAACGTGCTTTTGGCACTTTTAGTGGACAGGTACTGACCCACTATAGCAAGAGCTGACATTGCGGTTATAGTTGCCTCGCCACCTTCAGAAGGTGGCGGTTCCACCATTTTTTCCATAGCTCGTTGGAAAGTTGTGGTTTTACATTAGTAGTAGCAGAAAAGAAGATATTAAGGTGGCAGCAAATCCAAAGAAAATAGCTTTGGTCTATATACAGAACTTATTCTGGTGAACCCATGTAAAATAATAGTTGTATTTTATTGCAAAGTACATAATAAAACCAGGTTCCAAACATATGGCCATTTACCATCGCTAATGTATTTTCTATTTCTTCACATTGTATTGAGGGCTAAGGATAAAGAGATGAAGTTTATAATACGGTAAGCATAGTATGACATCATTCATATCACAAAACAACTGAGAACAGACAAACAGGTAATTGTAACGTTGTGTGGGCAAGTCCAGCATGGAACTAGATTACAGGTCAAGATCAAAGGAACATCACTCCTCTCTTTTAAACCTTCTAAGGTGCAATGATACACTAAGACAATTGTGTATAAAATTGAAAAGAGGAATAGACATTGGCTGCAAACCATGAAGTTCAAGGCACAAGTCAGAGTAAGTAGTTGTTAAAAGGCATGACGATTAAGGACTTACAACAGCGGCTTTGACTGGTGTAGTCATGCCATTCTTCTTGCTGGTGCGACAGTCCTTGAATATTTCCACAACATTTGGTTCAGGTACTTTTTGGTCCTTGCAGGATTTTCTCTGCATTTGGAACAAGTCAATATAGATCTGATAATATGGTACAGCGAAAAGAGTGAAACAACAGCTAATTATAAGAGCCTCGCAGTGTGCAATATAGCTACGAGATCCTGTCGTCTGTTGGAATTTCACTTTCGTACGGTTGGCCTTGCTCTTTAAACAGTTCACCTACAAGAAGATAGATTTGTGTGGCACATGTGTAAATAGGACTTCAACATGTGATCTGATCACATATATATAATGTAGCTGATACTTCGGATCAGACCAGTGTTTAACGAGGCCTCTCTAGTCTTCATCAGATATATTTTCCACTGGAGATGTTTGGGCAAGTTCACTATTAGCCTTGCCTTCAAAGTGAGTTTTCCTCAAGTTATACCGATACTATCACAGAGCAGACTTGAAAACATGGGTGCAAGCTTGTTTGGTTGCATCATCTTGGCTATCCAACTTGAACCTCATCTATTGAAAATTATAGGAGTCTCATTATCAGCAACCTAGAAAGTATTGGACAGAGCAAGACGATATTACTAGTTTCCATACATAACCATACTTAAAGATAAATGGTCGAGGAAGGTGTTGAACTGGGTTTCGTCTTTGTCATTCCTGTACTGAATCCATGTTGGGAGGATACGTACATGACACCTAACAACAACCGCTACCTCTGATACTAACTTGGCTGACTCTGTAGCATCACGTGGCCTTTTCAAACCTGCCTCAAAACGGATCTCCATTCTTCCTCCTCTAGATTTAGTTAACCTATCGAGCATTGTCCCTGATTTTTGTTTCCTCTTGCGCCTAGGTGCTAGTCCAACAACAAACATAGGAAGTGTTAGTGTACATCAAACTGTGAGACTACATATAAAGAAGCATGCAACTGTAACTTGACTCCAGCAACTACCTTCTTGCTGTTGAAGCTCACAAAGTTCATCTGATCTTGCCAACTCATCTTGTGTCAAGAGTTCTTCGGAAGTAGCGTCAGGTGACAAGGGAGCTTGGGAACGTGCTGCTAGCTTAGTTGACCAACGAGGAAATCGTGCATCTGGTGGTACTGTGAAAGGTGTTGAAACAACTAGGGTTGTCTCTGCTTGTTTGGTGGCAGCTATTTGTATCTGTTTGGCTTGTTCCGAAGTTCGTGTAGCACAGGATACCCTGTCAGTATAATTTTCCGCTGGACTTTGACCTTCCATTGCACCATCAGTACCAGCAGAATCTGCAGGATTGTTCCGCTTCCCTTTCCCTCCCGTTCTGTCTTGCTTCCTCTTTCTCTGTGCCATGTTAAGTCAGGCCAACAAGAAAAATGAATAACAATTTAGTTCTTCAGAACAAATGTACTTTGATGTAAGAACATGGTGTGATAGACAGATATTGTATGTTCTAGAAACAAGAACACGTGTCTTAGTCACAAGTATAATGTGTAAAGTAAGCAGATGAAATTCAACAAAATTAGAAGCAATACAAGCTAGAAATCATACATAACATGCAACCACATATAACAGTGCCAAGTTAGAGGGAGCGCCTATGATGGTGCACTAAGGGAGACGTGCTCATCACCAACACAGCTACGTTGAGTGTCTATGCATGTGTTGTCTTGGAAATCATCTTGGGGGGATGGAGGAGGAGAATCTGTAGAGGCCCTCCATTCGGAAGGAGCACCTTCATCCGCTGCCTTGCTAACTTCCTTCCGCTTTATTGATTTTGAATTGTCAAGTAAAACCGACAAGAAAAAGCAATAAAATTCAGTCTTCAGAACTCATTCGTGCATGATACTGACAATCACTACTTTGATGTAAGGCAAACACATGATTCCAGGATGGAATAATACGAAAAACAGGACGGCATGGCATATTCACAACTGTTTGTGTAAACTAAGCAGAAACCATTTCACCAAATAAGAAGCAATGCAAGCTAGACACCACGTGAAAGATGCAACCAATATGACTCTGCCAAGTTAAAAGCGTCCCATCATAAATGGCATTTCAACAAATTAGAAGTAGCGCATGCTATAAATCATATCAAAGATGCAACTAATATCACACTGCATATACTGAATGTGTCTCATCATATTGATTTATGCGGGATACAAAAAAACAATAGTTTTATGTGAGGACATGCTTAATAGACAGATGTACTATGTACTAAATACAGGAAGGCATGTCACATTAACAGGTATAATGTATAAGCTAAGCAGAATAGCACATGAAGTTTAACCAGATTGGAAGAATTACAATCTAGACACCATATGCAACATGCAACCACATATCACGCTGCCAAGTTAGAGCAAGCACCTGCGATGCTAGTGTAGGGGAAATGCGGTAATCAACTATAGAGCTACGTTCACTATCTTCATCTAGCCTTGCTGTTTCTTGAGAATCATGTTGGGAGGCTGACGCTGCATTCTTTAAATGAGGAGTAATCCACTTGCCTGACTGCCTCATCATAAGTGATTGATGAGGGATACACAAGAACATTAGTTCAATGCAAGAACATGGTTAATACACAGATGTACTAGTATGTACCAAAAACAGAAAAGCATGTCATATTCAAAGGTATAATGTGTAAGCTAAGGAGATGCAATTTAACCAAATTAGAAGCAATACAAGCTAGACATCCGGCTGGACCGGTGAGCATGATCATCTAGGACCTGGGAGCCTGGTGGGAGGTGGGCTGCTTCGCCACCATCGCGGCTTTTTAGTTGGCTTCCAGGTGATGCCTCTCTTTGCTGGGCTTGTCCCTGGCTCAGCTAGTGCCCTGACTAGCTATTTATCTTTTGGTGCTCACAGGATGGTGGTTCATGTAAAAAATATCTTTCCTTATCTTAATAAATACCGACTTCGGCCTTTCGAATACAAGCTAGACACCATATGGAACATGCAACCACATATGAAACCGCAAAGTTAAAGTAACCACCTGGGATGGTGGTTCATTGCGAGCGAGGTCATCAACTCCAGAGCTACGTTTGCCGTCTCCATCTGCTGACATTGCACCTATTATAAGGCTGAAACGTGTCTGACCTATCCGCGTACGATGCTGGAGCGACTTCTCTCTTTTCTTTTTTGCTTCTCTCATAGCAACAGAGTCTGAAATACCCTTGCATAAAAACACAATAGTGAGAGTATGGGTGAAGTGTGTGCAGAACTACTGCACTGTAAAAGTAGCAGATAGCAGGTGGCTAAAAATGACAGGAGACATATGATAGCTCTACAACATTGCATGGCAAACAAAATTAGATTCTACTCCGTATGATTTTGTAATATATGAGCACAGGAAATGCAGGTACTCCTCAAGCACACCACCACATCTGGTCATATAAAGGTAACAGTCGACTGAAAACAAATAGGTCAGTCGATTTTTTTAATGAACCGCCCAATCTATAAGGAACAGGCAGATGGCCTTCTTCTACCTCCCGCCAGTCAATGTTGACGATCTTTCTCGAACCACTAGCGACAACCGGCCCAGACCCCTGCCTCCGCCGCCCTGCCCTCCCCTCGACCTCACACCACCACCGTGCTTGGCAGCGCCCCCAGGCCATCCCTTTAATCCATCCGACCTTCAGATCGGGCGCCAATAGCTCTTGCCCCACACGCCCCTAAGATAAACACCGAGGCGCTACTTCCCCGGCGTAATAGGCGGGCTAGCGCCTGTTACGCCGGGGAATGCTTCCGTTAATTGGGAATCAACTGACGAGGAATTGAAATTCAGGGGGGGCGACAGACCTCTAGCTAAGGTGAAATAGTATATGAGGAGAAACCTTGTGCATCGCGAGTTACTAGGAACATTTAGTATCAAGAAGAGGCGGTCAACTAGTGTCTTCTGTGGGATGAATACCATGCAAGTAGACACGTAAGATTTACACGAATAAGGGAAGAGGATTACCATTTTCAGTTGTCGGTGTGGTCGCTGACAGTGTCCTGGACTAGGGGGTACTCACCACATCGTCTCCAGATCAGTTGGATTGGGCCGAGGACCGCCATGGCCGTTTACTCAAGGGCCAGTTCGGACAGATGAAGACATATACGAGGAAGATTCCACAGGACCTGGTGATTAAGACAAGGACTGCTCTCCACCGACGTATTCGACTAGGACTCTTGTTATCCTAGGCCTCTTGTATGTTATATAAGCCGAGGCCAGGCTAGTCAATGGATGATTATGATATGATTCATCATACCCTTAGGTTTTACACCACAACATATGATCTCGAGGTAGATCAACTCTCTACTTGATACTCCATCAATATAAACAAGAGTAGGATGTAGGGTTTTACCTCAATCAAGAGGGCCCGAACCTGGGTAAACATTGTGTCCCCTGTCTCCTGTTACCCATCAATCCATAAAACACAGCTTGGGACCCCCTACCCGAGATCTGCCGGTTTTGACACCGACAATGGTGCTTTCATTGAGAGTTCTGTTGTGTGATCGGCAAAGGATCAATGGCTCGCCCGCAGATTAACTTCGACGCCGACTTCTTCATCGCCAGCTCGACTGGTCACCTTGGCTCGACCGAGGACCATGCTCCATCTCCGATCGTCATGTTCAGATGGGGGCCTTCATCAACATCAACTCTGATCTCTATCATGATCATAGAGTAATCGTCCATAGAGCTCGGGGGCTCAACGTCAACATTGCCCTCGGGCGGCCGTGCTGTTTTTCCGGACAACAAACTTGTATCCGCCTCCACCACCTACTTGAGCATCGCTTTGACGATTCGTTCTGTGGAAATGTGCGGAATTAAGTCTACAACAGTCATGCAAAATTTCGTCGAGTTCCGATGGAGGAATCCCCGGCGATCTACGATATACCGGAGCCGTGTCAAATCTGGACGGTAATCCGGATGAGTTTAGGGCATGGTCTCGGGATCCTAGATCGGAGGTCATTTGGAAGATCCAACCGTTCATCTGCCGTGGAATTCCCATATCTACCATCCCTACAAATTTCAGCTCGATCCAACGGTTCAAACTCCGGGAACCTTCCGATGAGTGGACCACTTTTTGAGATATGTTTTCTGCGCGAGAACGAATCCGACCCGAGTTCATCTTTCTTATGAACGTGATTTTGGACATCCTTTTTGAAGGAGGTTTTGTATGGGGTATTGTGTTTTGTTCCCAAACACATCTCACTAATTTTAAGGTCTTTTACAATATGATCTTCACCATCGCACCGGTGTCAAACCAGCCCGTCAACATTGCTCCACGGTTGCCGACCTGCGCTAGACACATCGTCGCTTTCTTGTGCCGATCTCAACTTCTTCGGATCATCATCTGGGCAAGCCGCACAATAGTTCGGCATTGCGAACGATAAATCATCACCAACATCGCCGCCCCACAGATTACACGGAGTAGGCACACCGGCATCGCCGCACGGTCACTTCATCAAGCCGGCATTGACCGCGTCACAAGTTACGACCTGCGCCGACATGGCCGCACTATTGGCTTTTCAAGACAATGTCCATCAGGCCGAACTGCTTCAACACCTCGGCTGACATGGCAGCTGCAATGTCTCCTTACCGACTGCTCTGTCACCTTGGCTAGACCGGGCGCTTCGCCATCCCTTCTTCAACCTACTCCAGAGACTTTGGCGCCACCAGCCGACCAACTTCGTCACGTTAGCTGGACCGGAGGCTTTGCCTCAGCGAGCCCAGCTTTGCCAGCATCACCATGCTATCTCTTTATCGCCCATCAGCCAATGGGTGTGCGGGTCGAGTCCCAATTTTGGGAGTGACCTTTCTTCAGATTGCTACAACAGATAAACCAGGTGCTATTAATCCTAGTATTTTTTATTACTTGGGTTTATTTTTCCCAAGGAATTATTACTCTGGTTTGTTTCCTCATCTGTACACAGGTCTATCAAATGGTGGCCGCATTAACAACGGTCATGTGGTGGTTCGGTCAGTTTCCATATACAGTTCGGCGAATATCGCATCCGGAACTCAGACCGGCCTGCAAATTCAGGCTTGGCCACGCCTTCACTGCGTCACGCCGACAGCCTGCATCGACATGACCTCGGCGCCAGGCCACATCTCTTTCAATAAATTACTTTTGCAAAAAGCAATTATCCTTTTTGGACCGCACTATTTTATGTGTGTAGGTGATCGACTTCGACTGCGTCACGCGGTCACTTTGGCAAGCCGACGTCGTTGTCCCAATCGGCTCGCGTGATCACCTTGTTGGTCGAATCGCCATACATGTTCGGTTGCCTCGGGGACTTTGGCATCACTTAGAGAGCTCTACCTCATCGAGTGTTCGGCACACGGGTCATATTTCTTTTATTACTCACTTTGCGTAAATTATTAATTATGCAACAATTTTTTTATTCCTATTATCTCCGGCTTGCACTATTTTCTGTGCACAGGTAAAGGATCCGGGTCGGGAAGCGCTGTCACCTCGGTGTACCGACGTACCACGTCACCTCGGCTGGACCGAGGGCTTCGCCATTACTTCATTAAGCCACGCCGAGGACTTTGGCGTCACACTGCCGGCCTGCATTGGCCGTGCTATGTCGCCACTTCGGAGTGCCGAGCTCTTCGCTCAGCCACCTCGGGACCGGCTTGGGGGCATGGACCTTGTCCCGCCGTAAGCGCGGGCCGTGTAGTGACACCGAGCACAGTAACTAGCTAAGTCGCTTCCATGCTTAAAAACCTTTAGTTTTAAACTTCGTTAAAGTTCGGGTGAACACATATATGATATAAGTACATTGGTACATACAATCATTATACATAAAATTCTTTTACCCAAGTCACTTGGGGGCTCATAAAATTTATATGAGATGTTTTATAGTAAATGTGTTTTCTTATTGGTCATTGCAAAGTCTTTTTCTACCGCTCCTTTTTCGACTTGAGTGTATGGTCAATAGCTGGATAGCCTGTCTTCTCTCTAAAAAGCCGCTCGAGTTTAGTTCGCTAAACTGGCCTCGAAGAAGTACTCCGCCTTTGGGATAAGGAGCTCGAAGCTGTATGCTGGCCCACTTGAAGTGTCGAGATCGGGTGTGTCATGTTAAAGCACACCAGAAGCACAATTTTTTCTTTTTTCCAATTTTTGAATTGGCACCGAACACTTGATCTTGTTCGGACGTCAAGTTTTACTGACATTTTTTGGTTTTCCAAGCTTATGACACTTTTAAACTATTTTGTGTGTTTTCAACACAAGTCTCGCAGTGCAATGCCGGACACCTTTAGAGATTCGGCAAAAACATTCTTGGGTATTGCTAAATATGCATCGGTTTTGAATTGTGTCTTCGGTCAATAGTTGGGTTGCCCAGCTCCTGCGCTTGCCTCCTACGTTCCGCTTTGTTCGGCTGGGTGTGCAAAGGGCGAACCACTGCGATTGTTCTTCCAGCTCACATGGTTAAGCACCTTAGTGGAGAAAGCCGAAAGCTGACTGTCACAATAAGCGTAAACTGGTCAGTGATCCGATGACTATGTTAAATGACAGGCCGTTCATAACATTGGCCGAAGTATTTACGGCTTGACCTCGGATGTCGCCGAACACTAACCGGGGGCTCATAACTAGCTTCCCCAGTTTAGAGCTCCTATGACTAAGTGAAAGTTATAAAGCCCGCATATCTGATAGCCTCGTTTCCGCTAACACAACCGCCTTCGGGCATCGAGACATCGGCTAAGGGTTGTCTTCTTATCGCGGAGACACACTGCGTAGTATCTACAAAGGGGTAGAAGCCGACGATGGGCCACTTTCAACTGATAAATGATCGCAATGGAGTCAAAATAAACATATCATCATCATTTGTATTTAATATACAAGGGTTGCCTTCCGTAATCATCGTTATAAATCCATAAATATGCATCAATTTGACTTACGATTTTTGCCAAGCTGGGTTGCCTGGCTCCTGTGCTTACCGCTACGTTCCCGATTTTTCGGCTAGGCGGTAAAGGGAGCACCTCTGTGATTGTTACTACCGGGTCATCCGAGTTAGTACCTCAGACTGGGTGAAGCCGAAAGCTAGCGATCTTGAAGGATCACATTGGTCGTCAATGACGGAAGTAAAAATTTTGGTTCATTAATACCACAGAGTTCGGGAACTTTTCCTGAACTAAATCCTCAATATTTTCTTCCCACGTTGATCGGAGGTGAGGTTTCATGATCATGATATGCATGACGACCCAAAGAAAGGAACCAATAGCGCGACTATTTTCCTTGGAAGATGTTTCTTACATTAAGTAATATAACATATCTCTCCGCGTACCTTTGTTTATAAAACTCTATGGCCGGATTGCCTTGTTTTCCACAAATCTTTGCCCTTATAACGGCTTTATAAAGTAGGACAAACACTCCTCGGCTACTGGCCGAGGAGGTGGAAGCCGATGGTCGGTCAACAAAGTTTTGTGCAATGCGGATCCAAGCATTAATGATGTAAAGTATTTGGATACATAGAATCATTACACATAATTTGTGATTTTACTCTAGATATTGATCCTTAATTCGGCCACCCATGCCCGCATTAAGGTTCGGGGGCTACTGGGCTTCGTGCTTATCATTTACTAATATTAAAGGGGCACATCTATCCCCTGATCTGGTGTTGCCACCCGACCAGTGACTTGAGGGCTACTGCATTGGCAATCCAGTGCAGAAAATTTAAGTGCAATATAGTTTTCGAGGAGATTATGATCCTCAGGTTGGTCGTCCGCACCCAACCTGAGTCTCGAGGACTTTCACACCGCTTTTTGTGTCCCGAAGTATTCTACCGAGCTAGGAGTTGATCCTCAGGCCGATTTTGCAAATCAACCTGACTCTCAGCGGCTACTGGGATCAGCGGTCTTATGTCATCCTTCAGGTGCATCTCGGGTTTTAGACCGATACACACCTTGAGGGCTACTGGCTATATATCTTGGCACAGAATAAATTGCACCAGTCAAAAATATTGACAAAGATCGGCCCACAGTCGGGGTGGTGAACCACCTCGGAAGCAGTCCGGCATAAAGCTCAGGCGCCAGTGGCTGGCTCCATAGAGGGCATTTCTGGCATTAAGCTCGGCTAAAGTCCTTCAACTTTGTTGAACCAAGGTGATCTATGACACCTCGGATATACCCGGCGTTGGAGCTTGGACATAGTCCGGCGTTGGATCTTGGACATAGTCCGGCGTTGGAGCTCAGATACATTCCGGCGTTGGAGCTTGGAAGCAGTCCGGCATTGGTGCTCGTCTGCAAAAGATACCTCGAATATAGTCCGGCGTTGGAGCTCGAACGCAAGAGGACACTGCCGTCCGGGAAGAACTTCAAACCCGAGTTGTGGCATAAAAATAACGAGGCATTGATAAAGGCCGAAGACTTAAAGGGCTCCTCGGATACCCGACGTGTGAGATCTTCAGATTTAGCTCAGAAATCCTCAAGATAGAAGATGGGAAGATTTGTTGAACCAGTTTTCAAGACCGACGACCGAAGACGAAGAACAGTTCAGAAGAACCGAGGAGCGTCCCCAACATGAAGACTAGTTCAGGGGGCTACTGACGGTGTCCTGGACTAGGGCGTACTCACCACATCGTCTCCCGATCAGTTGGAATGGGCCGAGGACCCCCATGGCCGTTTACTCATGGGTCAGTTCGGACAACCGAAGACATATACGAGGAAGATTCTACAGGACTTGGTGATCAAGACAAGGACTCCTCTCTGCTAGCTCTTGAGCACTGCATTGGTTTTCCCTTGAAGAGGAAAGGGTGATGCAGTAGAGCAGCGTAAGTATTTCCCTCAGTTTTTGAGAACCAAGATATCAATCCAGTAGGAGGCCACGCACGAGTCCCTCACACCTACACAAACAAATAAACTCGCAACCAACGCGAAAAAGGGGTTGTCAATCCCTTCACTGTCACCTACGAGAGTGAGATCTGATAGATATGATAAGATAATATTTTTGGTATTTCCATGATAAAGAGAAATAAAGATGCAAGTAAAATAAATAGCAGAGGAAATAACTAAGTATTGGAAGGTTAATATGATGGAAAATAGACCCGGGGGCCATAGGTTTCACTAGAGGCTTCTCTCGAGAGCATAAGTATTACGGTGGGTGAACAAATTACTGTTGAGCCATTGATAGAATTGAGCATAGTTATGAGAATATCTAGGTATATAGGCATCACGTCTGGGACAAGTAGACCGACTCCTACCTGCATCTACTACTATTACTCCACACGTCGACCGCTATCCAACATGCATCTAGAGTATTAAGTTCAAGAGAACAGAGTAACGCTTTAAGCAAGATGACGTGATGTAGAGGGATAAACTCATGCAGTATGATATAAACCCCATCTTGTTATCCTCGATGGCAACAATACAATACATGCCTTGCTGCCCCTACTGTCACTGGGAAAGGACACCGCAAGATTGAACCCAAAGCTAAGCACTTCTCCCATTGCAAGAAAGATCAATCTAATAGGCCAAACCAAACTGATAATTCTAAGAGACTTGCAAAGATTACCAATCATACATAGAAGAATTCAGAGAAGATTCAAATATTGTTCATAGATAAACTTGATCATAAACCCACAATGCATCGGTCTCAACAAACACACCGCAAAAGAAGATTACATCGAATAGATCTCCACAAGAGAGGGGGAGAACTTTGTATTGAGATCCAAAAAGAGAGAAGAAGCCATCTAGCTAATAACTATGGACTCGTAGGTCTGAAGTAAACTACTCACACTTCATCGGGGAGGCTATGGTGTTTATGTAGAAGCCCTCTGTGATCAATACCCCCTCTAGCGGAGCTTCCAAAAAGGCCCCAAGATGGGATCTCGTGTATACAGAAAGTTACGGTGGTAGAATTAGGGTTTTGGCTCCATATCTGGTAGTTTGGCGGTACGCAGGTATATATAGGAGGAAGGAGTATGTCGGTGGAGCAATGTGGGCCCCACGAGGGTGGAGGGCACGCCTAGGGGGGGGTAGGCATGCCCCTACCTCGTGCCTTCCTCGTTGGTTGCTTGACGTAGGGTCCAAGTCCTCTGGATCATGTTCGTTCTGAAAATCACATTCCCGAAGGTTTCATTCCGTTTGGACACCGTCTGCGAAACCCTAAAATAGGCAAAAATAACAACAATTCTGGGCTGGGCCTCCGGTTAATAGGTTAGTCCCAAAAATAATATAAAAGTGTATAATAAAGCCCAATAATGTCCAAAACAGGAATAATATAGCATGGAACAATAAAAAATTGTAGATACGTTGGAGACGTACCAAGCATCCCCAAGATTAATTCCTGCTCGTCCTCGAGTCGGTAAATGAGAAAAACAGAATTTTTGATGTGGAATGCTACTTGGCATAATTTTCAATGTAATTCTCTTAATTGTGGTATGAATATTCAGATCCGAAAGATTCAAGACAAGAGTTTAATATTGACATAGAAATAATAATAATACTTCAAGCATACTAACTAAGCAATTATGTCTCTTCAAAATAACATGGCCAAAGAAAGTTATCCCTACAAAATCATATAGTCTGGCTATGCTGCATCTTCACCACACAAAGTATTCAAATCATGCACAACCCCGATGACAAGCCATGCAATTATTTCATATTTTTGGTGTTCTCAAACTTTTTCAATCTTCACGCAATATATGAGCGTGAGCCAGGGACATAGCACTATAGGTGGAATAGAATGGTGGTTGTGGAGAAGACAAAAAGGGAGAAGATGGTCTCACATCAACTAGGCGTATCAACGGGCTATGGAGATGCCCATTAATAGATATCAATGTGAGTGAGTAGGGATTGCTATGCAACGGATGCACTAGAGCTATAAGTATATGAAAGCTCAAAAAAGAAACTAAGTGGGTGTGCATCCAACTTGCTTGCTCACGAAGACCTAGGGCATTTTGAGGAAGCCCATCATTGGAATATACAAGCCAAGTTCTATAATGAAAAATTCCCACTAGTATATGAAAGCGATAGCATAAGAGACTCTCTATCATGAAGATCATGGTGCTACTTTGAAGCACAAGTGTGGAAAAAAGGATAGTAGTATTGCCCCTTTTTATTCTCTTTTTTTGGGCCTTCCCTTTTTTTTATTTGGCCTTTCTCTTTTTTTGGGACAATACTCTATTAATGATGATCATCAAACTTCTATTTATTTACAACTCAATGATTACAAGTCGATACTAGAACAAAGTATGAATCTATGTGAATGCCTCCGGCGGTGTATCGGGATATTAATGATGCATGAGTGACTTATATGAAAGAATTATGAACGGTGGCTTTGCCACAACTAAAATGTAAACTACATGATCATGCAAAGCAATATGACAATGATGGAGCGTGTCATAGTAAACGGGACGGTGGAAAGTTGCATGGCAATATATCTTGGAATGGCTATGGAAATGCCATGATAGGTAGGTATGGTGGCTGTTTTGAGGAAGGTATATGGTGGGTATATGATACCGGCGAAAGGTGCGCGGTATTAGAGAGGCTAGCAATGGTGGAAGGGTGAGAGTGCATATAATCCATGGACTCACCATTAGTCATAAAGAACTCACATACTTATTGCAAAAATCTATTAGTTATCAAAGCAAAGTACTACGCGCATGCTCCTAGGGGGATAGATTGGTAGGAAAAGACCATCGCTCGTCCCCAACCGCCACTCATAAGGAGGACAATCAATAAATACATCACGCTACGACTTCTTAACATAACGGTTCACCATGCGTGCATGCTACGGGAATCACAAACTTCAACACAAGCACTTCTCAAATTCACAACTACTCAACTAGCACGACTCTAATATCACCATCTCCATATCTCAAAACAATTATCAAGTTTCAAACTTCTCATAGTATTCAGCACACTCATAAGAAAATTTTATTATTAATCTTGAATGCCTAACATAATTAAAGCAAATTACCATGCTGTTTTGTAGGACTCTCAAAATAATCTAAGTGAAGCATGAGAGAAGAATGGTTTCTATAAAACAAATCCACCAATGTGCTCTAAAAGATATAAGTGAAGTACTAGACCAACAACTATATAACTCTAAAGATATAAGTTGTAACACCCACGATGCGGCTATATCTCCCACGTGGCAGAGCACGACTTAGAGGCATAACCGCATTGTAGGCATGTCGCAAGAGGGGTAATCTTTACACATCCCATGTACTGAATAAGAGAGGGATAAAGAGATGGCTTACAATCGCCACTTCACACAATACATAAATATAGCATTACATCATCCAGATACAAACAAGGTCCAACTACGGAACCAAAATAAAGACAACCCCAAATGCATAAGATCCCCGATCGCCCCGACTGGGCTCCACTACTGATCAACTGGAAACAAAACAACACAACGAAGATGAACTTCATTGAGCTCCTCCTTGAGCTCGGTTGCGTCACCTGCATGGTATCATCGGCACCTGCAACTGGTTTTGGAAGTAATTTGTGAGTCACGGGACTCAGCAATCTCACACCCTCGCGATCAAGAATATTTAAGCTTATGGGTAGGTAAAAGGTATGTGAGGTGGAGCTGCAGTAAGCACTAGCATATATGGTGGATAACTTACGCAAATGAGAGCGAGAAGAGAAGGTAAAGCATGTTCGAGAATCTATGATCAAGAAGTGATCCTAGAAATACTTATGTTCAAGCATAACACGAGACCGTGTTCACTTCCCGGACCCCGCCAGAAAAGAGCTTGATGTCTACTACACAACCTTCTTCTTGTAGACGTTGTTGGGACTCCAAGTGCAGAGGTTTGTAGGACAGTAGCAAATTTCCCTCAAGTGGGTGACCTAAGGTTTATCAATCCGTAGGAGGCGTAGGATGAAGATGGTCTCTCTCAAGCAACCCTGCAACCAAATAACAAAGAGTCTCTTGTGTCCCCAACACACCCAATACAATGGTAAATTGTATAGGTGCACTAGTTCGGCGAACAGATGGTGATACAAGTGGTATATGGATGGTAGATAATAGTATTTGTAATCTGAAATTATAAAAACAGCAAGGTAGCAAGTGATAAAAGTGAGCGTAAATGGTATTGCAATGTGGGGGGGGGGGAGAAACATCATAGGATCCAAATATAATAGCAAAGCTCGCGTTACATCAAGATCGTAACATCTCAAGAACACGAGAGAGAGAGAGAGAGAGATCAAACACATAGCAACTGGTACATACCGTCGGCCCCGAGGGAGAACTACTCCCTCCTCGTCATGGAGAGCACCAGGATGATGAAGATGGCCACCAGAGAGGGATTGCCCCCTCCGGCACGATGCCGAAACGGGTCTAGATTGGTTTTTGGAGGCTACGGAGGCTTCTGGCAGCGGAACTCCCGATCTATCTTCTGTTCTAGAAGTTTTAGGTCACGTGGGTATATATGGGTGCAGGAGGTACATCAGGGGAGCCACGAGGGTCCCACGAGACAGGGGGCGCGCCCTAGGGGGGCGCCCCCACCCTCGTGAGCACCTCGTTTCTTCCTTGACGTGGGGTCCAAGTCCATCAGGTGTGTTTCCTTCCAAAAATAACTTCTCCAGTTGATTTCGTTCCGTTTCGACTCCATCTGATATTCCTTTTCTTCAAAACACTGAAATAGGCATAAAACAGCAAATCTGGGCTGGGCCTCCGGTTAATAGGTTAGTCCCAAAAATAATATAAAAGTGGAAAATAAAGCCCAATATTACCCAAAACAGTAGATAATATAGCATGGAGCAATCAAAAATTATAGATACGTTGGAGACGTATCAGGGACCATCACGGCTACACACGCGGTTGATGCATTTAATTAAGTTAAGTGTCAAGTTCTCTACAACCGGACATTAGAAAATTCCCATCTGCACATAACCGCGGGCACGGCTTTCGAAAGTACAAAACCCTACAGGGGTGTCCCAACTTAGCCCATCACAAGCTCTCACGGTCAACGAAGGATATTCCTTCTCCCAGGAAGACCCGAGCAGACTCGGAATCCTGGTTACAAGACATTTCGACAATGGTAAATCAAGACCAGCAAAGCTGCCCGATTTGGCAACATCCTGATAGGAGCTACACATATCTCGTTCTCAGGGCAACACCAGATTGTCCAAGATTACGGTAGGCCAGCCCAGAGTTGCCCCTGGTGGCCACCGGCTGCTGACAGGTTCGGACCAACACTTAGACAAGCACTGGCCCAGGCCTTGAGTCTGCAGAACCCATGGGAAAAAGGCTAGGTGGCAAATGGTAAACCAAGGTTGGGCCT
Organism: Triticum urartu; assembly: GCF_003073215.2. Classification (NCBI taxonomy): domain Eukaryota; kingdom Viridiplantae; phylum Streptophyta; class Magnoliopsida; order Poales; family Poaceae; genus Triticum; species Triticum urartu. The sequence goes on from NC_053024.1 coordinate 236,951,233, forward strand.
TGCTGGAGGAGTTTTATTCAAAGCGAACTGTCAAGGGGTTCCCATTATAACCCAACCGCGTAAGGAACGCAAAATCAAGGAACATAACACCGGTATGACAGAAACTAGGGCGGCAAGAGAGGAACAAAACACCAGGCATAAGGCCGAGCCTTCCACCCTTTATCAAGTATATAGATTCCTTAATTAAATAAGAGATATTGTGATATCCCAACAAATATCCATGTTCCAACATGGAACAAACTCCATCTTCACCTGCAACTAACAACGCTATAAGAGGGGTTGAACAAAGCGGTAACATAGAGAAATAATGGTTTGCTAGGAAATGTGGGTTAGAGGCTTGACATGGCAATATGGGAGGCATGATATAGCAAGTGGTAGGTATCGTGGCATAGCAAAAGAGCGAGCAACTAGCAAGCAAAGATAGAAGTGATTTCGAGGGTATGGTCATCTTGCCAGCAAAGTTCTCCGAGTAGAGAAAGCTTGATCCTCGTAAGCGTACTCAATGGGTTCCTCAAACACGAACTCGTCTCCCGACTCTACCCAAGGCAAGCACACAAGCAAAGGAAACAACAATCAACCACGGTGCAATGCGCAAGCAACATGATGCAAAACAGGGCATGATATGCGGGATGTGATATGCAATGCATATGCATGCTCCAGAAGGAAAAGATTGAACCAGGCCTCAACTTGGAAAACCAAGAGTGCCTCTGGAAAGATGAGTTGATTTCGGTCGAAATCGATATAAAGATCACCGGAATCGGATGCACGGTTTGCAAATGGCAAGCAAAACAATAATGGCACTAATCTGCGATTAAGAGCACGATGCCATCTAGAATGCAACAAGAGACTAAGCTACTGCACTCCAATATAGCAACAAAGCACGTGGCAGTGATCTACTCAAGATGCTTGACAAAAGATGAACACTGAGCTACGGCTAAATCACAAAATAGCAAGTTCAAACAAGCATGGCAAAAGGGCAAAAGATAACAGCATCACAGACTTTGAGAAAATAACATGTCAGGAATTAACATCAGGAAGCAATGTTTAGAGCAAGATAACAACATGCTACAGGATCAGATAATAGCAATACAAGGCATGGCATTAATCTACTCAAAGCGTATAACAAAAGTCCTTTACAGAACATAAGCCAAAAAGGATCAGAAGATATGATGGCACCCATGTAAACATAGCAAGTTTCATTAATAGATTAAGACTTAGCAGAAAACTGGACATGGCATAAACAGAATTATGAAGGCATGTTTGTGAGCTCGATGCACTCAACACAAGGCATAACATGACAAACTAAGCATACTCCCAGCAAGAAGACATGTTCATGAAGCTAACCATGGCAAGAACAATCTCATAGCATGCATGGATCAACTACAACAACCTTGGCAAAAATTGATTAACACGTAAATAATCTTCCAGGAACATTTTATAGCAAAAGTAGAGCAAGATTTAGTCATGCTAGGGCACTCCATAAATGCTAGGGCATGGATGGATAGAGCATAACAATATCTCAAAATCATCCTTACTGAACAAGCTCAAAAGAGGCATGGATCACTCTGTAACAACATGAATACATGGCATAAAAATAACATCAGGGAAATGACTTAGAAGAATTCTAAGTCCCTGAAATCAGCAACATCACGAGAGCTACTTTGCATGCTTGTGTTAGTCACCACATTGATCACAAAAATACATGGCATACACCCCTGTAAATATGGCATGGCATAGAAAAAAACACATGTAGAGCTCATGCTCATATGCAGCACACAATAATCATGGCAAAAATGACAAATGCTCATAAACTGATAAGAATCAGCACCTAAAATTATGAAGCACTCTTGCAATAGTAATTAGGGCATCAAGATGGACTCAAACAAGCATGGTGCAATGGAATGAAATGAAGAGGACAACCTGATGAACATTTCGACATCTCACACGCACAAAACGAAGCTAGGGATGAGAAGTTATGACATGATGAACAGGGCTAGAAAATGTCACAGATCTGGGACTTAGCCAAAATATCACCTCCGCAAAAAGTCAACGCGGGATGGAGCGGTTCTGGGACGGAGTGGATCTGGGACGAGGGCGCGCGTTTGGTTCGGGGACCGGTGGATCTGGTCCCGATCCGGATCCGGCGAGGTGGGTGGAACTCCGGCGAGGGCGATGGCGTACGGCAGCGGAGGCGGAGGAGCAGGGGCGCCGGGGTTCACCGAAGGGCGCGGACGCCGAGGTGCGCGTGGGGAGGAGCCGGGCGGCGAGGCGGCGCTAGGCGGGGAGGCGCGGGCGGCGCCGACGACCGGCTGAGGCGAAGCGGCGGCACGCGGGGTGCAGCCCACGGACGACGCCGATGAGGCGGCGGTGGAGCCGCAGAGAAGCGACGGGCGGGCGGCGGCCCGACTCGGGCGCGGGGATGGCCGGATCTGGGCTCCCGCGGGACCCGACGAAGTGGGCGCGGGCAGCGGCGACGTGGCGCGCCCGGAGTGGCTGCGGGGTGACGGATGGTGACGTGGCACGCTGCCATTGGTCGGAGTGAGGTGGCCGACTCCGGTGGACATGTCCGGCGCGGCGTGGACGCGTCCGGCGGCGCGGAGGGAGTTGGATCTAGGGTTTCATCTGCACAAAAAATTCTGGTAGGGACACATATATATAGGTAGAGGGAGCTAGGAGAGTCCAAATGAGGTGCGGTTTTCGGCCACACGATCGTGATCGAACGACCGAGAGGATGGAGGGGGTTTAGATGGGTTTTAGGCCACTTTGGAGGGGTGTTGGGCTGGAACACACACGAGGCCTTTACGGTTCCCCGTTTAACCGTTGGAGTATCAAACGAACTCCAAATGGCACGAAACTTGACAGATGGTCTACCGGTAGTAAACGAAGACCGCTTGGCAAATCTCGGTCCAATCCGAGAATGTTTAACACCCGCATACGAAAAGAGGCAAAAGGGGGCGCCGGAGGACGTAGGAGCGCCGAATTGCAAAACGGACAACGGGGAAAATGCTCGGATGCATGAGACGAACACGTATGCAAATGTGATGCACATGATGACATGATATGAAATGCATGACATGCAAGCAAATGACAAGGCAACAACAGCGAATAACGGGAAGACACCTGGCGCAACGGTCTCGGGGCGTTACATAAGTGAAGCACATAGAGTATTCTAACAATTTCTGAATCATGAGTGTCTCTCTCAAAAAGGTGTGTGAAGCAAGGATGATTGTGGAAAACTAACAAATTAAGACTCAAATAATACAAGACGCTCCAAGCAAAACACCTATCATGTGGTAAATAAAAATATAGCTCCAAGTAAAGTTACCGATAGAAGTAGACGAAAGAGGGGATGCCTTCCGGGGCATCCCCAAGCTTTGGCTTTTAGGTGTCCTTAGATTATCTTGGGGGTTCCATGGGCATCCCCAAGCTTAGGCTCTCACCACTCCTTGTTCCATAATCCATCAAATCTTTACCAAAAACTTGAAAACTTCGCAACACAAAACTTAAAGTAGAAAATCTCGTGAGCTCCGTTAGCGAAAGAAAACAAAACACCACTTCAAGGTACTGTAATGAACCCATTATTTATTTATATTGGGGTTAAACCTACTGTATTCCAACTTATCTATGGTTTATAAACTATTTTACTAACCATAGATTCATCAAAATAAGCAAACAACACACGAAAAACAGAATCTGTCAAAAACAAAACAATCTGTAGTAATCTGTAGCTAACACAAGATCTGGAACCCCAAAAATTCTAATAAATTTCTGGACGTGAGGAATTTATCTATTAATCATCTGCAAAAAGAATTAACTAAATATCACTTTCCAAATAAAAATTCCAGCAGTTCTCGTGGGCGCTAAAGTTTCTGTTTTTTACAGCAAGATTAAAAAGACTTTCCCCAAGTCTTCCCAACGGTTCTACTTGGCACAAACACTAATTAAACACAAAATCACAAACAAAACACAGGCTAGATAAATTATTTATTACTAGACAGGAGAAAAAGAGCAAGGAATCAAAATAAAATTGGGTTGCCTCCCAACAAGCGTTATCGTTTAACGCCTCTAGCTAGGCATAAAATTTCAATGATGTTCATATGAAAGACAAGAATTGAAGAACAAAGAGAGCATCACAGAACACGTGACAAACACATCTAAGTCTAACATACTTCCTATGTATAGGCATCCTATAGGAAAACAAATTATCAAGGAAAGCAAAAACTAGCATATGCAAGAAAGCGGAAAGAAACAATAGCAAACTCAACATAATGAGAGGTAATCTAGTAACATGAAAATTTCTACAACCATATTTTCCTCTCTCATAATAATTAAATGTAGGATCATAAGCAAATTCAACAATATAGCTATCAAAAAACATATTCTTAACAAGATCCATGTGTATGCAAAGTTGACACTCTTCCAAAATAGTGGGATTAACATTAACTAAAGTCATGACCTCTCCAAAAGCACTTTTATCAAAAAGTTCATAAGATTGAACATTCTCCAAATATGTGGGATCTGAAGTTGACAGTCTTCCAAACCCACTTTCAATAATATTGCAAACACTATTATCAATCTCATATTCATCATGGGGCTTAAATAAATTTTCAAGATCAAAAGAAGAATCATCCCAATCATGATCATTGCAATAAATAGTAGTCATAGAAAAACTAGCATCCCCAAGCTTAGGGTTTTGCATATCATTAACACAATTGACATTAAGAGAATTTATAATAACATCATTGCAATCATGCTTTTCATCGAAGGCACTATTAAGTATGGGTGCAATAGAAACGATCTCATGTTTAACATAAGGAACTATAGCAAATTCATCTTCATAAATATTGGCATCATGGCCACAAGAATATAAAGCATCATGTTCATCAAGGGATATTTCAATCAAATCATCAGAATAAAAATTATCTATAGATTCATGCATATCATTATTTTCTTCCGAAGCAACGGTCATTCTTTCAATAAATTCTTTGACATAGACATTATGAGCAAAGTTTTCATAGCAATATTTAAGTATGTCAAAATTTTCAGATTCGTAGAGAGTAATATCATATTTTTCAATCAAAGAAGCAACTTCATAAGCATCCTTAAAAGCAAAAAATTCTTCAGTTCGTTCGATATCATAGTAACTATAAACACCCTTTGCATAAGAAGATAAGATTTCAATATCATTAAACTCACATAGGTAGGGGAGGTGTTTTTTAGGGTTCTTAGAGGAACAAGTAAAATCACAAATTTCACAAAGATTCCAAGCATAACACAGCAATCTGTTTATTTGATTCCATAAGAGTCTCCCTTTTTAAGACAAACGGTGACGCACAAAATGAGCATGCTCGTCTAAAGATTTACCATCAACTAGGCTAGTTGGGGTATCAGCACGAGCGCATAAGGATCGCAGATGATCTAAGTAGAACACTTTAAGTGGATCCATACACTACAAAAAAGACACATCCATGACATTTTGGGCCGAATGAAATTTTTTTCTGTCATACATATGACACTTCTATGACGATAATTGTGACAAAACCCGGTATCATCATAGATGTGGTGGGCTCCTAATTCCATGACAAAAAATCATGACAGAAAATGGGCTTTTCGTCCTGGGCGGGCCGGAGACGTAGCTGCATGACATTCTTTGGGCCGTCCATGACGGAAAAACCCGTGGTAGAAGCGAGGGGGAGGAAAATTTCGGGGAGTTCCCGGTTACGGTGTGAGGTCGGGGGCCGAGCGATGCGCGTTTCTCTCATATACGTACGCGCGTGTGTGCGAGGCGTTGGCTCTAACTGAACCCGAGCGAGGCGTTGGGCTCTAACTAAACCCGAGCGATTGCACTGCAGGCTACGCGTTACTGAACCCGAGTGATCGATCGATGGCTGTTAACTGAACCTGATCGAGTGATTCCTTTGCTACTGCTGCTAACATGACCATGACCAGTGGTGTGGTGGAGGGCTGGATGAATAGTGAGCGGTGGCATTGCGTCTGGATGAACATGACCCCGTGGTGTGGTGGAGGGCTGGATGAACAGTAGACGGTGGAGGGGTGCCCGTGGAGGGGTGGATGAACAGGACCCCGTGGTGTGGAGGGCTGGATGAACAGTAGACGGTGGACGGGTGCCCATGGAGGGGTGGTTGAATAGGACCCCATGGTGTGGAGGGCTGGATGAACAGTAGATGGTGGAGGGGTGGTTGAACAGTAGCCGGTGAAGTAGCACGCGGTGGAGGCTGGATGAATAGGAGCCCGTGGAGGCTGGATGAATAGGAGCCCGTGGAGGCTGGAGGAGGTCGACGGTGGAGATGAACAGTATCCCGTGGAGTCCCGTTTTGCGGTACGCCACACCCCTCCCGATGAACAGGACCCCCGTTTCGACCATAGCGCTCCAACACAAGTCCGTTTCGTCCATTTTGTGGTACGCCACACCCCTCCCGATCAACAGGACCCCCGTTTCGACCGTAGGAGGTCCGTTTCCTCCGTTTTGCGGTACGCCAGACCCCTCCCGATGAACAGGATCCCGTTTCGAACGTGGCCGATCGAACACAAGGCCGTTTCCTCCGTTCTGCGGTACGCTAGGCCTCGTTTCCATCGCCTGTTCCGTCCAAGCCCTCCCGATGAACACGACGCATTCCGTTCCCTCCCCATGAACACGACCCATTCCGTTGCCTCCCCATGAACACGACGACGATGCTGTTTCTCCGTTCCGATCCAGCCATGTACACGAGCCGTCGCCGTACGTATGCGCGAGTAGGCGTTCGAGACCCCGCCCGTATGTACACATATGTGGCCGTATTTTCTTTCTTGCACCCTGGCCGCTGTATGAACGTGTAAATGCTACGTGCGCGCCTCTACTACGACACGTGCGCGCCTCTACATCGACCAATATATACGTACACGTTCGCGACCAGAATGACAACGCTACGTATGCTTCGACCAGGTGGGTCCCGACTATGAGGCACTTCCTTGCCTGCGAAGATGTAGCTGGTCGGTCCCAGCAGTCAGGGGGGCGAATCGTTTTGTTTTTTTGCCCAGATGCACTTCCTTCCATGCGAAGATGTAGCTAGTGGGTCCCAGCAATCAGGGGGAATTGTTTGTTTCGTGAAATACGGTGGCCCGTCCGGTGGGTCCCGCTGTCAGGTGGAGGAATAATTATTTTGCATGTAATAAGGAGGCACTTCCTTGCTGCAGCCGTGGACCTAGCTGTCAGCCTCTCCACGTACAGTCCACGTCCAATGGAAGCCGTTCCTTGACCATGTTGACCACGCCGCGCCAAGAGCACCAGGGCCGTGGACGACGGCGAGGCCTAGGAAGGGGACGACGCGGCAATGGATGCCCACGCGTAGAGTACGAGGGTTCACTGGTTCACTGTGGTGTGAGGCTGCCGTCGCTGCAGAATAACAGGGGGTGTGGGTGAGTAGAGCGATGGCCTGGCCAGCGGTGGGAGTAGTAGGGGGCGGTGAAGCCTCCGCCGCATCGCAGCCGGCCACGGGAGGCAGGAGCATGAGGCACGGCCGGCGCTGGTTTGGGCGGCTGGAGCAAGAAGACCAGAGGTTGAAGAAGCACTACGGCCGTTGGATGGACATCGTACGGTCACTGGAGCTAGAATCGTGCATATTGACTAAGTTGACAAAGCCCTTCGTCCCCGTCAACTTAGTAGGCCCACAAGTCAGCCTGCCACTATACTGGGTCCCAGCTAACAGGGGGAGTATTCATTTTTTGTGCGTAATAAGGAGGCACTTCCTTGTCTGCGAAGATATAGCTGGTGGGTCCGAGCTGTCAGCGGCGGTAATGTTTTTTCGCGAAATACAGAGGCCCTTTCGGTGGGTCCCTGATGTCAGGTGGAGGAATCACTATTTTGCGTGTAATAAGGAGGCATTTCCTTGCGTGCGGCCGTGGACCCAGCTGTCGGCCTCTCCACGTAAAGTCCACTTCAGATGAATGTCGGTCGTTGACCAGGCTGCGCTGAGAGCACCAGGGCAGTGGACGACGGCGAGGCCTAGGAAGGGAACGACACGGAGGCAGGGAAGACTCGGCAGTTCCCACGCGGATGGGAGTACGACTGTACAAGGGTTTACTGGTTCGTCTGCCGTCGCCGGAGAATAACAGCAGGTGTGGGTGAGTAGAGGGATGGCTAGGCCAGCGATGGGAGTACCGTGGGGCGGTGAGGCCTGCGCGGTAGCAGAGCCGGCCGCGGGGAGGAGGGAGCAGGCAGTCCCGCCGGCGCCTGTTTGAGCGGCTAGAGCAGGAAGAGCAGAGATTGAAGAAGCACGACGGCTGTTGGATGGCCATCCAACAGTTACTCCTTGTGTGTCAACCTTTTTTTTACGAAAGCCTCAAATCTGTGGAAAACAGCATACAACCAATTTGCTAATTCTGAAGGTTTTTTTGGAGCCCATATTCTTTTTGTTAGCATTACAGCCCATATTGTGGCCATGGTTAAAAAATTATATGAAATTTTGCATATTTCGGTGCGGTCCGAACTATTTTTAATCCCGAAATTTCGACTCACATTCAAACTGATTTTAAAAATAAATGTATATCAATATAAAATCCAACAAATTCTCCATGCATAAAAATTAATGTAATTTAAAATCTCGAAATGAAAAAAAGATATTTGAAACTAATTGCCGGTTTGATGTGTTTTAAAAATGTACATCCCATTTCTCCTTACTGATGGGCCATTTTCTTGGCGAGCCGAATGAAAGCTCTCCTCGTCTTGAAAGATTTGCAGCCCAACAGGCCTGACAAAGCGACTTACTTGGCAAATCACAAAAAAACTGGGCTGTGGCCATGGACCGAGCTGTCAGTCCATTTGTTTTTTTAGTCCATTTGGTGGGCTGGGTGAAACAATGATGTAGCATCTATGCAGCCCATTTAAATCCCATTTGCATTTTTCTCGAAAGTCGCGGACTTGCTGGGCTGGGTGAAAATATCATGTTGGGCTAGATGGAGAAATGTTATAAAAACATAAACACATGATTGCATGTCAGTAAAATCTTTGCAAGCTTATGTACGCAATCACTAGGAGTTAACTTGCCAAGTTATATATAAACAATTATTATTATTATTTTGTAAGAACTTTCAACTTACGAAATAAAATATCATTTTAATTTGATGAGTTAATAGTACGTGGGGTATTATTATTTTTTAGGCTAGACGTGGGATAGTTGAGTATGTTCTAGGGGAAAGTACTGGGAGAAAACTCAGTTTACATCGAAAAAGAAAGTGGGAGAAAATTCAGAGACCTGCTGGGTCCACCTGAGGAGGGGAATATGTTGGGAGGAAGGAGATTCAAAGCACGGCAGCTGAGTGAACTAGTTTTTTTACGGACAAGTGAACTAGTTTACATACATAAGCAAATTGCCACTAAAAATGCAATCAAGTTAATGGGTTCTTAAAAGAAATATTTCGGACAAAACAGATAATTACGACACATAGGCTAATGCATGAAACACTCACATGATAAAGGTGGTTATAAACAGATAAAGTACAACATCTAGACCTTCCTGGCACGCTTGATCATGACGCTGCGGCTATCCGTGTACTCGTCGGTTACGGGAAGCAGACACGCCCTCATGTCCAAGATCTGCATGTACATGTCATAGCATGCGTATGCGCCCTTGGCGGCGTAGGTTATGTAGGCTAGATTGAGAGGTACCTCCCACGTGTTCAGGTCGTCTTCTTTCATGTTGACGTATCAGGGGTCGATGATGGTCTCAGCGAGGTCAACCACAGAGTCCTTCTCCTGCCCGTTGCTGATGATCTTGTATTGCTTCTGGATGTCGACAAGCTTGTTGCACTAGATGGCCGAATTGTCGCGTTCTTCCTTCTCTCCACCGTAGCGAAGGTGCATTCGGCGCTACCGATGAAACGGGTGAATGCTCCAGAACCTGGTGCAGCCATAGGACTGAGGCGAGGCAGAGCTTCACCGAGTCCGTATCGTTAGTGTACATCACATTCAACTTGGTGCAGCCAAAGGACTGAACGGCGAACTCAAAGGGGAACTCCTTGCTGAAGTCCATATCCAGCAGGCTCACCCCTCGGATCGCCATTGGAGTCTCTTCGAGTGAACGAGTGTGTAGGCGGCGGCGGCAGTTCGTTTTTCAGCTCTTGGGGAATTGGATTCAATAGTAAGCTCAGGCGACAACAGTTACTACCCCTCCCTCGTCCGCTGCACGCCCGGCAGAAGATGCACCCTCGGCCACATGTCGGTTCACGAGCGGGTCTGTATTGGTACTGTAATAACAGGAGTTAGTGGTCACTTTACTTAAATTTAATTAGCTTTAATAGAAATTTGTACTTAAAACAAGCAATGCATTCGCTCGTTCTATCAGTGCCACAGGATCAACATGCACAACAATTAGAATTATTATTCTCAGGGCGCACATGATCATCACATTTGTCGCACTTTCACAAAAGATAATACTACCGAGTTTGAACTGTTTGTTATGGTTGTTGTCCTCTGCATCATCATGTCGTGTTTCCCAGCTTGCAAGATTCAGAACCAACAAATAAGATCCAAATAATAAGTACAACAAAGATGCCTACACATCTCATTGATTCCCAGCTTGCAAGATTCAAAACCAACAAATAAGATCCAAATAATAAGTACAACAAAGATGCCTACACATCTCATTGATTCCCAGCTTGCAAGATTCAGAACCAACCCATTAGAGCCTTTTGATAAAGTGAATATCAAGACTAAATCCATCTTGGCTAGCCATGTCATACAATCGAAGAACTTGGTGAATGCTCTTGACCGTCACAACATATGTAGTTGAGTATTCCTATTTGCACAGCATGTTTGCACAGACGGGAGAGCATGATTTCGCTTTAATAGCGGCCTCCTTGAACTCAACCTCCAGCTCTACTTGGATGAGGTCTGCCTGGAGTTCCATGATTCAATTCATGCACCTTTTTCTGTAGTTCACCTGAAATGAAGCAAAGATTGCATCATTCAGCTAGCAAGAAGTACTTGCTCTTGTGAGCTGGCAGGTTCTTCTTTAGTAGTTGCACTAAAATTGAGGAACATTAAGGTTGGTTGTCCGGCTCATGTAAGGTGCAACTATAATTTTCTTATCCTTTTGTGCAGTTCCACTAAAATAAAGTGCCATCGTGGCGACAGTGACGGCTCCATCTTGCAAAGGCTAATAAAATGTTGCACGAGATTACCAGCAGAACTTGACGGAGATTTTGGAAACTCCAATCACCATTTTGTGCAGTTCCACCAAAATTGAGAGATGTTGCCCATGTGACATATTAGTTAAACTGCACAAGACACTCATTCCAAAAAAAGTGTTTTCTGCAGTTCACCAAAAGGTCACAATGGCAACAAGGTGAAATGGATATCCCTATCTGCACAAAAAGATAGAAAGTAAACAGTTGCTGGTCAATAAGAATATATGAAACATATACAAAATGAAAAGAAGCATCTTAATTATGTTCATGGCAATCACGCAAGGACAATAGACATTTTAAAACGTCAGCGATGCTTCATGTTACCAGAAGCATTACGATCAACAATGAGATTCCTCAAATATGGGATTACTTTAATGGTGGCATTGCTTGTTTACCAGACACAGTAAATCAACAGCAGCTAAAGAGTTGGTTTAAGGGCATGGGACCGTGGGGACACCAGGACACTCAGCAGCGTAAAGGAGCAACTTACTTATCATACTGGAGAAAACAGCAGGAGTGCCATTGTACTATGTGAGGGCAGCAAATCTAATCCTGGAGACCTTTTACTATGTGAGGGCAGCAAATCTAGTCCTGGAGACCTTTTACTATGTGAGGGCAGAAAATCGAATCATGAGACCTTTTACTATGTGAGGGCACCAAATCTAATCCTGGAGACCTTTTACTATGTGATGGTAGCAAATCTAATCCTGGACATACTCTATTGACTTGTCCACCAGCCGCCACATTCTATCCTTTTTTCAACTAATAATAGATTTGTTCCTTATCCAGTTTGTACTGCGTTTTCTCATTATTTCCCTTTTCAACCAAGAGACCGGTTGGGTATCCGGTCTCTACTACTTTCACCATATTATTTCCTCTTTGAATCAAGTCCTAGATTGATGCTTCAACTTTCCCCCGTTTCTTCGTTGTTTGAACAAAGGCCTAGATTCGAATGCATGAACTAGCTTTACCTCTAATAATACTAAAAATTGAGGTGGCTTTGGAAGAGCTGGTGGGAGTAGAAAAAGATGCACATGCAGACACATGGGGAGATGGGGCAGTAGAGCAAGGCCGCTTTCGAAGAACTTATACCTGAGGTTCACCGGGATGTCGGCGGCGGCAGGTCGGATCTGCGGACAATACGGCAGGGAGGAACAAGGGTCGGAGGACCTCCCGAGCCGGCCATGTGTTAGAGAGAACGGCACGGGCAGAGGATCAGGCCCCTCCGGCAGCTGTGGGTTTCCTCCCTCGGCGGCGATGACCGCGTGAATGATGCACCTTTTAGTCCTCTACACACACCGGCCGAAGGGATCTGACCAGATCTGTGACCAGCGGTGAGCAGAGAGAAAATGTCGCTACCGCTGTCTTGTTTATATCTGGAGAGGTTGAGAGAATGAAGAGAGCAACCCTAGTAAAGCAAGCGCTCAGGCCCCTGCGTCCATATATAGTGGAGTGATTATCTTTTTTCTCTCCACAACAAGTGTTTCAATTTGTGTACGTGGCATTAAAGAAAAGAAACTCTCTCTTTAAGGTGACTACTATACGACTCCTACTTACTACTAGTAGTACTACAATATTTTTCACTTCTGCTCCCCGCCCCTCCATTCATTGAACAACCCCACGGGTGAATAAACATAAAGTAAGTATTGTATTTATATAGAACGAACAAGCTCGAACTGTTTTCGCGTAGTTAAAAGTTGAGGGCGGGGCTTTTCCCGGGCAGCACGCGCGGCAGTTTTCTGGTAGGGCCAGAAGACTATTTTAAAAAAAAATTAAACTTCGAGACGGCCACATAGCATGGAGCCGACCCCAACGATTTTAAGCTTACAGGCACGGTACACGCTATCCTAGACTACTATACACATGAAACTACCACACGAGCGTCCGGGCTGCGCTTGGCTCTTCGCCTCTTCGGGAAGTCGAACATTGATGGAATACTACTGCACTGGAGGAGTACTACAGTATGCTTCTGGCCATCTGACACCGATTGAACTGCTGCATGTCCACCGCGTGCGGGAGGGAGAGCGTGTAGCAAAAGCTTCTCCTAGCCTTGCCAGCCACCACGCTCATGGGCGAGGGAGGGACGCTCCTGCCTTTGCATGTATGACAGGTGGGCCCTACAGGTGTGTGGCCAACCTGTCATACAGCCAAAGGCATGTGCGGTTAAGTCCGCGAGGGAGAGGATAATCAAACTTCTTGTTGATGTATGAGTTGACGCGACACATCAAAGCACTGCACTCGATATATTACAATAATTTGTGTGTGTGACTCCCAGATGCAGAGGCCGGGGGTCATCATCCTCCTTTTCGAGAAAAAATAGACGTGTGTGTGAGAGGACGAGTGCGTGCGTGCACCTCTTCTCTTCCTGTATAATGTACTACTAAACTCAGAGTACAAGTTTTTGTGGGTGGCACGATGGTGCGTGAGAAGTCCCGAGAGATAGGTTTAATGCATTAATTGCAATGCATGCATGCATAAAGTACATGCATTGGTCAATTTTCTCTTAATACTTGCATGCAATGATTTAATGCACCTTGGAATCTGAACATGTGTTGGGGACAACCAAATTGAGCCTTATAAAATGGAAAAACTAAAATTTTGAGATAAGCCCTATAAAACCGGAAAGGAGGGAGTAGAAAAAGAAGTACTCCATCCGGGAATAGTGCCGCACTTCGAAACTAGAACCGTCAATAAATTTTGAGCTTGCGTCTCGTCACATTCCAAATTACTCCACGCTATATTGAATTGCAAACCTGTTCACACCGATCACAACCTAAATGGTTTCCCACTTAGGAGCGTATTAGTACTCGGTTATAAATACTAGTATGCCAAGATGACTGCACATTCCTCCTCAACTCCTCATCCACAAAAACAAACAAGTCATTCAGCATCCTTCCCTTGCATCTGCCATGGCCAGCGTGAGTTCTGGGTCGAGAGATTGCCACCAGGGAGAGGCGAGCATGGAAGCGGAAGCACGAGAGATGTCCCGCCTCGCTGCGAGAGCAGCCAACATGTCCCGCCGCGCGGAAGTAGCAGCACAGAGGTCCCGCCATGCCGCTGAAGCAGCACGGAGGTCCCGCCGCACCGTCGATGCAGCAGACTGGTCCGGCCGCGCTGCGGAAGCAGCAAAGATGTCCCGCCGCGCCATGAATGCAGTAGAGATGTCCCGCCGCGCCGTGGCGGCCTGGGAAAATTTCTCGCGGGCACGCGACGACTGTTACAGGTGCATGCACGCGATCGTCCATAGCCAGACGGGTCAGATCTCCCGCTCGGCGGGGGTGCAGGACGACATGATAGCCTCATTTGAACAGGCTACCGGCGTCATCCGGCAACTAAGGGAGGGCAATGAGAGGCTCCGGGCTGAGCGTGACCTGCTGAGGGAGAAGATCGTCCGAAGTGCAGACCTGTAGGAGGAGACTAGTGCCTTGTTGAAGAAACTTATGGACAAGAATGACATGCTCCGCAACGAGCGCCAAAGGCTGGTGGAGGAATCCGTGGATGTTCTCAAGCAGCGTCTTGAGGACACGAAAGAGCTCATTGCCGCTCGCCGCAGAGACTAGTTTCCTGGTTTCTTTTGATGTAATAATCAGTTTGGGATGTGGATTGTGTCGTCGGTTGTGAAATGTTGGGTTCTAGCGCAGATGTTTGGCCTTTGTTGGCCTCTTGGGATGTTGCGATTTCAATCTGGTAGCTTTTAGTCCTTCGTGTTAGGCTGGAGTTGTGCTGAACTTCTTGTGATTTGTGGTGGTTTTTAGTAATGAAAATCGGAAGGGGCAAGCCCTTCTTTAATTAAAAAAAAATTTAATCGTCCTTATATATTCACCAGTCTTGCTATAAGTCGCAGTAGATGCTATATAGGTCCGTCGGATCTTACATCAAGATCCGTGCTTTCAGATTTTCTTTTTTCTCTCTTAAATCTCAGTCGAGTGAGACATAGCCACGCCATTAAACAGAGGCTCGGGCGCCATTAATGGAGACCTTGGGAGAGAGGTGGACGGCAGATGGAGGTCAAAGGGCTCTCCTCCCGATAAGCACACGCAGGGGTCTGATCGCACGCCTCTCGTACTCAAATAGCTACCCTGCACGTCGCCTCCTAGCTAATAAAAAAGGGGACGCGTGGCAGCACATAAATGGTACTAGTAAGTAGAACGCCCACGGTTTCAATAATACTTGTGTTTCCGATTGTAACGTGACAACACTTCTTCCCAAATGACTTTGTTGATTGTTAATGTGTGCGCCTTCGCAAATCAGACTGCAAATTTACCACAGCATGTTGGTGCCATGTCATGGCACCAAGCCAAGTTTCATTATTTTCATGCGTGTTTTGGATTTACAGGAATTAAAAAACTAAGTTTCTCAATGTTTCCAACCCAGCCACGACGCCTAGAATTTTGAATTTCATTCCCATTTCTTGCATGGAACCTAGAAATTTACCCGAGGACACACATGTGATTTTTCAACCAACTTTGGTGCACTGGAACATGTGCTTGTATTTCAAATTTGAATTATGCACACAAAGGTGACACGTTCCCTCCCACAACCACGAGCCTTCTCGAGAGAAGCTCCGATTTGCAAGAAGCTTATACCAAAATTTGTTCCTATTCGGCCAATTTTTTTACCACGGGATGGTACTACCATGACATGACACCATGCCAAGTTTCATGATTTTAAAACCAAGTTTCTCAATGTTATCGACCGAGCCACGATGCCCAGATGTTTGAATTTTATTCTCATTTTTTGCACGGGGCCTACTCCCTCCTTCCATCTATATAGGGCCTAATGTGTTTTTCAAGACAGCCTTTGACTATTGACAAGATTAATAGCACATGAGATGTATACTATGCAAATTATATTATTGGATGCTCCTTTGACATACAAAATTGAAGGTATGCTTTGTGTAAGTTGCATGCCATATATTATTGCTCTAACGTTTGGTCAAAGTTAGCCTCGAAAAACGCATTAGGACCTATATGCATGAGAGGAGTCGACTTCGAGAGAACGTGTTCGTTCGAGAGACACCGAGGAAGACTACTATATATCGATGGTGCATGTAGGCGGGAATTAAACTAAGGGATGGTCTTATTGGTTTCGGGGATATAGGGGAAGAGTGAGAGGCGGGGGGTAGCTAGAAGGAGATTGTTAAGTGTGAGTGTGTGTTTTACCCATCTAGGCGGAAGTTATGTGCACAAAAGAGGAGAA
Source organism: Triticum urartu (assembly GCF_003073215.2). Taxonomy (NCBI): domain Eukaryota; kingdom Viridiplantae; phylum Streptophyta; class Magnoliopsida; order Poales; family Poaceae; genus Triticum; species Triticum urartu. The sequence goes on from NC_053024.1 coordinate 236,967,616, forward strand.
CGATTCGATGTGGCGTTACGATTGAGGGTAATTAACTACGTATGGAGACATAGAGACCTTGAACGTGCATGTGTGAGAGGTATACATGTATACGTGGGATGTGTGTGTGTGTGCACGCGCATGATCGAGATAAAAGAAAGAAGACATAAGTCATAAGATCAATGACATGGGAGAGACGGATCGGTATGACAATATGCATGCATGTGAGAATGCATGGAAGAAGTCCCAACAATTGAGCATGTGTTTTTGTATTTAAGAGATAGTGGCGTGGGCTGGAGCATGCATCTATGGCGAGCAGAGGGAGTGAGGCGCAACGATTGTGCAAAAGAGATCAACCTATAAATGCATATGTATGGAGAGACATATATAGTGTGGGTGATAGGAAGCAAGACTCCGTGCAAGAAAGAAATGTTGACGGAGAAACTACAGATAGATACAGAGATGGAGATGCTAGCTAGAGGGACATCCGCTAGTTTGGGTGTTGGAGATGACCGTCGGGTGGTTCAAAGGGTGAAGTTATATATGTGTGTGAGAGGGCACTTGACTGCATGTAGAGAGAAACATATGTAGTGTGCGTGATAGGAATCAAGAGTGAGGGCAAGAAAGAAGGTTGATGGAGAAACAGATAAATAGAAAGTTAAAGATGCTAGCTAGTGTGCGTTAGAGATAAGAGTCGAGTGGATCAGAAGGCTGGGTTATGTGTGTGGGTGTGAGAGAGATAGAGAGAGGGTGCGTGTGAGTCACATACAAACAGATATCAGAGAGAAATGAGATCCAGAGAGACGGAGTTTTGTGTCTGCGAGAGAGAACGATATTTGACAACAAGAGTGATAGCTAGAGAGACATACGAGGGAACGCAAGATATCTCTAGGGAGAGAGGGTGTGTGTGAGTGACATACAAGAGAACAATGGAGAAATATGAGACCCTGGGAGACAGAGTTTGTGTTTGTGTGTGAGGAAGAGATATTGATGAGGAAGATCGTAGGTTCTCATATCTAAGGAGCGAAAGACATCTCTGTATGAGGGGTGTGCGAGTGGCACACATGGGAATAGTAGAGAGAAATGAGACCCCGGGAGATAAAGTTTTGTGTTTGTGTGAGAAAAAGAGATTCCACATGGAGAATCATAGTTAGAGACACATAGTAGGGAGCGAGATATACTTAGAGAGAGATAGAGTGATGAAGGTCGAGGGAGAGAGTACCGTCAGTGTGTTACGAAGATGAAAGATCATTGTCGAGATACAGGTAGCACGAGAGATACCTGAGAAACGATGAACGCGTATAGGTCCAGAGAGATAGTCCTATATAAGCATGAGTGATAGCAATATGAGACGAATATCTGGATTAAAGGGTATCACGACATCGATAATATCATAACGCAAATTGGTGTATCAAACATGCATATTCATTTGAATTTGGGCACACGTGTAATATTATATAGTTTATCAATATTGGTGATCCATAGATTCTTCAATTAAAAACAATGCATGGTTTATATGCAATTAATGTCTAAATGGGATTACACTATATGTTGCGTGTGTGAAACACATTATACATGTTTGAGAAGTAAAAAAAACCCGCATGAAACACACAATTGGAGACAGTTAGCGAGGAATGCATACATTGGGTTTCAACATAAAGTGGTTTCAAATATTTGAAAATACAAATTGATGGATACAACCTTATGAATCTGAGATCATGCCATTTGTAAACCTATTTATGTATAAATGGTGTTGTGCTTTTGAAAGTATATATAAAAAATGATGTATATAGAATGTAATTCCAACTGAAAATGGATCCCGCCCGAAAAAAATAGAATACAAACGGGATTCGAATTGAGTTGGCACAGTAAACATGCACTCTGCAAAATTTGAATGAAGCGGGGAAAGTCATAGTAACCGCTCGGAACCAAAATCTATGAGATGGAAATCACTTCTGCCTATCCCTGCCAAGCAAAGCCTATATGTTGGATTTCTATAGGTTTCGATAGGGGTAGGTTTGTAATTTCACCCAAACGTGACGTAACCGCCTCTCACCCGGATTCATACACGATGGGCGCCAAAACACAGTGTGTCCTCGGCCGAAATCGACTCCCTCCCCGATTCATATTCATACACGGTGGGCGCCAAAAACAAACTCTCGTCGGCAAATATTCGGTGTATGCGAGATTACCGTCCTATCCCCGACCGACTAGTGTTGCTGTGATGTAGTAGAAATTTGAAACAGGGGCTAAGTTTGTAAATTTCCTCGCATTTGAGACAAGCGCGCCCTGAATACATGGTTCCCCCCTTCCTCTCTACCTCCCTTTTCCCCATTCATACTCCGTGGGCGCCAAAACACCCTCTCCACCCCACCCTCCTCCGTCCGCCACCGTCCACCACCCCATCCACCGCCATCCTCCTCCACCATGCCGGAGCTGATACCCCGAAGCCGCTGTCCATTACAAGAGATCGACCTCTCTCATCCACGGCTTCGGACAGGGATCCTTGCATCCCGTCCTCTCGCTTCATCCTCGCCGTCGTCCACCTTACCGGCGCCGCTCCTATGACCGTCTCGTCCACCGCGCCCCGCCGCCACCGTCTGCCCTCCTAGATCTGCTTCCACGCCACTGATAGCCATCATTACCGCAGCACCGTCAAATTCTCAGCATATGCCTACACGGCGCCGCACCAGAGGCGGTACTCTTTCGTATCTGCTCAACTTATTTATCGTAGCAAGAAAATAGATCGCCACTGCTTTACTCTGATTTCTTGTCTTGGTTGCGAAGTTGCCTTTGTCCGGTTTGCACCTTCAGATCCGCCATGGCACGCTCAACACCATACTCGCAATGCTTATGGTTTTCCCCTTTTATATTCCACACTAGTTAAATCACAGTAGACTAAATTTCAAAATTGGGTCAGTCGATTTTTCAGAGCTCGCCGGAGTTTGCCGGTGCGATCGAAGGGGCTCGGGTGGTTGTGGGGCCTCACCGAATGAAGAAAATTCGACGCGGGTGGGGGTTGGGGTGGGGGTGGCGGAGGAACACATGGGGTGGGGGCTGGTGGTCCGACCGGCGGCCCGTGCGGTGTTCTGTATGGGAAGAATCAGAGACGAGGAAGAAGAAGGGTTAGGAGACGTAGGATCTTCATCCAACCGCTTGAAATGGTCGAGAGATAGCTAGGAGTTGCATTCTTAATGCGCTCTGGTTCATCATGTGTGGGCACTGCGCAACCAACATTTTATTATCCAAAATCTGCTTGCTCTTCTTTACCATGTTCCTCTTCCGTTCTTCTTTAATATGTACTCTCTCCGTTCCTAAATACAATTCTTTGTATAGATTCCACCATGGACTACATATGGAGCAAAATGAGTGAATCTACACTCTAAAATGTACCTGGATACATCTGTATGTGATCCATAGTGGAAATCTCTACCAAGACTTATATTTTGGAACAGAGGGAGTATGATAGCAGTACATTATGTTCATTGTACTGAAGATGAGCAGGGACATTTGCAGTGTAGAGGTCTATACGGTCGGTTGTGATGGACACTTTGAGCCTCTTTGATTTGTAGGATCTTGTAAACATAGCAATAGGATTTGTAGTGGCCTGCCCACTTGAATCCTATAAGAATAGCAAGGAAATGCGGGGAGTTGTGTCGCCTTTGAGAGTTACATTGATATTAACAGTACCACACCTTTACTTGAAGAGAGCTGGTATCCGAAGCCTTTCTAGCTGTACCGGCAATGCTAGCACATATATTCCAGCAAGTTCCACTTTGCTGATTTTACTCTGATGCTTAAGGTTTTCCCGTTATATCTACACTATGATCTATGTAGCTGCTTTGTCTCGCACTAGCAGCAGTCCACTCTTGAAGCTAAACATTGCAATGACTTACAAAATTGGCACAAAGGCATTGAGTGCCATTCTGGATGCAATGAAACTCATACGCTCCCCACCTATTGATTCTTGTTCAGAATATCATCCTAATGACTATTCTAACCTTGAGGAGTCAAAGGCAGATGGCCTGTCCTGTTCACCCATCAAGGTGCATGTTCTAATTTGGAAATGTTTATTGATTGCGAGTATCTTGCATATGTTGTCTTGCATTTCTTCTACTTTGTTGCACCGCCATCTGCTTAGTTTACTCATCATATATGTCGAGATGCCATGCCCATCCATTATCGATACATATTCCATCTGTCATCATACCATGTTTTCCACTCAAATGCTGTTCTTGTGCATTAGACATCAAAAAGGAAGAGGGTGATTGCCGAACCTGAAGGAGCACCAGAAAAGTCCTTGAAAAACGTGGTGGTGCTGGAGAAATCAGACAACACCCCACTTATATTGGATGTACAACCAGTGACACAAAACGTAGGACCGACTCCAGCAGACTGTACCCATACTTCACTAGCCACACCACTAGCCCCACCACACAGGACCTGCACTCCAGCAAAAGGTATACCGATTTCATTTGCCATAGCACTAGCTGTACCATAGAAAAATCCCACTCCAGCAAAAAGTACAGCAAGTCCACTGGCCGAAGACATATCCCAACTGCAGAGACGGCCAATTCCTGCAGATTGGAACCCCATTCCATTTATTCCTAGTTTAAAAGACAATGCTTTCAATGTTGTTAGGGACTACGTGCATATATTCCCATCATGGGAAGATTATTGTGAAGACAAACACCATTTTCACATCTTCCTGTCCAACTTACGTGTAAGTGCTATTATTCATGGTTATTATTTTCCTGTTTTCTGCTGATTGAACACATGAATGATTTACATTACATTGTTGTAACTAGGCGAGGGTCAATCTGGATAGTCATGACGAGCAAAGCTTGCTTGTGCTTTTCAAGGAAGCATTGCAGCAGTATCGGTGTTACCTGAGGAAATAACACTTTGATGGCAAGTCTATAAACAAATTTCCAGTGAAGTCTCATGTGCTAAATTTAGAAGACATTGAATGGAAAAACCTTTTTATGCACTGGTCTCGTTCCTAGGATGAGGTACTGTCTATGAAATCACATGACAATTTGAACTTCTACTTTTCCGCATGTGCCTTACGGATCTTTTTTGCAGGAAATCTGCTCGAAGAAGAATTCCGGTTTGACAAGAACGACATGATATCGCAAATATGTTGCCTGCTGCTTTGATCTTGTTAGTACCTGTTGTCCTGTATCACTGTACTTGCATACATACCTGTTCATTATGTGATAGCTGTATGCATGATAGCTTGCTTATCAATTGTTCGCTCCAAATTATCTGATCTGTATGAATGGTTACATTAGTGTAGAATATATCCAATGCCAATGTTTTTTTAGCTCTGCATTGTTCTTGTAAGTACATGCTGTCCTTTATCAGTGTACTTATAATGACAGGTAGTTGTTCATGTACCATCACTCTGCAGCTTATTTTCCTTTTCCCTCCATTTTCTACACATCAGATCTATATTTACTCTTACCATAAGGTTGGTACTGAAGAAGTTTAGCTGTGCATTGCTCTTGGCTGTACCTTTTTCCTGTATCGCTACACTTACATTTATAGCTACTTGGTTATGTAGCATCACTCTTCATCTTATCTTCAATATTCTCCATTTTTTCGTATATTATCACATCTATATTTACTCTTAACAAAATGTAGAATAAAGGCAATGCTTTTGAAGAAGATTCTGTGGTAAACTTCTTGAATTGCCCCCCCATCAGCATGGACAAGGCCTTTATAGAGCCCGTCTTCACCAATAATGTAAGTTTTTCCATCTCAAGACTTCAAACTTTGTTGTATATATTTGGTTAGGCATGACTGCAACAACTGTTTATTTTTGGTGTTTTCATCAAATTGCTTGTTTAAAGTTTATTATGTAGTTCATAAACAAAAGTTTGTCCTTTCTCAATTTAAGTTTTCAGTTGTACAACCAACTTCCTTCTTCATACCATGTAAATTAAACTATACAGAGCAAGTGATCTTCTTTTGCACTGCATGTATGCTTCTGTTCTTCATCCGTAATCTAGTGGTGTGGTGAACCTACCCACCACAGCACAATGTCATATTTTGCAATGTCTTAACTATGAACCATGTCATATCATTCTACTATTATTTAAACCGTCTCTTTATTTGCCAATCTGAAATGGTATAAATTGATAGCACACTAACCATTGATACTTATGAGTTCTTGATCTGTAATCCAGTGGTGTCGTGAAGCTGCCAACTCCTTCACAATGTCATTTCCTGCCATGTGTTGACCTGAACAATACCATATCGTGTTAATGCAAATTTAAACCGTGTCACTTTATTCGTGAGTAACAAATGTGATGAATTGTCAGCACTGATACTTTTGTGTGCAAAACCTGTCATCTGTCTGCTTGTTTATCTTTAAGAGTGAGGAAGATATAAGTGTTGAACAAGCGCAGTCTCATCATCTTGCTCAGCTGCTTGCGCTGCAGCTCCCCAGCAGGGCTAACCTTTCTTGAACTCTATTGAAGTGCTGTCGGTTTTGTATATTATTTTGTTGGCATGTTTATTTGCACTGGTGGCGATCTTTGATGCCCAGTGTATGTAATATGTTGTCTGCTTGTGCTTTATTATCATAGTGGCGAACTTTGATGCCCAGTGGATGTAATATGCCGTAATTTCTTGATTGTATAGTATAGGTTTTTCTTATTCACGATGCTGCAGTTATTTTATTGTATATATATCCTGTCTTCGCAGTAAACCGGCCAAACCGTAAAATTACGGTACATAATTGGGCCGTCATGCAATCACGATGTAGGTTGGGCCCGAAATGAAACCCAACCCATGATTCTGCGAATCAAATCACGGGCTTTTAACATGCCGAAAAATTGTCTCGGTCCTTGTTTGGCCCAATCAGATATCGACTGCGAGCAGGCCGGGTGCAAACCGCGCCATAGTTAGGCCCAACTATATGACGGGCTTTTAACATGCTGAAATTAATATAGGGCTGAAATGTTAAACGGGCCCTTAGCAGGCCAAAACTAATATCAGGCCGAATTACTAGGTGGGCCTTTAAGTGGGCCCAAAAGCATAGTGTCCAGTTGACGGGCCGAATCCGATATGGGCCATAATTAGGCCCAAAACCTCTTAAAGGGCCGGACCTGATCTGGGCCATAATTTGGCCTAGAACGTGGTATGCTTTTAACGGGCCGGATCTCATATGGGCCACTATTAGGCCTAGAGCGTGGCAGGCCATGAATAGACCGGATCAAATATGGGCCGACATTTGGCCCAAAACATGACAGCCAGTTAATGGGCCGGCCTACTAGGGTCCACAAAATCTTGTGGGCCTACAGCTAGGACGGCCCATTAATGTTGGCGAAATCTCGTGGGCCTTTAGCTGGGCTGCCCCATTATGATCCGCAAGAATTTTGTAGGCCTTTACCTGGGCCGGCCTATTATGGCACACGAAAATCTTGTGGGCCTTTACCTGGGCCGGCCCATTATGGCCCGCAAAATATTGTGGGCCTTTAGCTAGGCCAGCCCATTATGGTCCGCAAAATCTCGTGGGCCTTTAGCTGGGCCGACCCATTATGGTCCGCAAAATCTTGTGGGCCTTTAGGTGGGCCGATCCATTTAAACTTGTTGGGCCGTGCAACGTGTTGACGTATCGTAGGCGCATTCTGCCCAGTGAGTGGATGACATCTGTCCCGACGATGAGCCGACACGTGTTTCCTCTAGCCAATGATGATTTTACACGTGGAAAATCCCCATTGGTCGGGGCTGTTAACGGGTTATCGGATCCAAAACCCGACCCGATAGCTTAACGGCGTTCCATTACGGTGGATGCCATGTGTCGGTCACCCTTAACGAAAGCACTTCTGTGACGCGCGATTTATCGTCATGGAAGTGGACACTTCCGTGATGATAATTTTGGTAATGTCATGGAACACTTCTACAACAGCATAGGTATGACTGTCTTGATTCTGTCATAAATTTGTCATGGATGTACATGCATGACAAAAAAGCGACCTACTGTGACAAACACGTATCATCACGGAAGTGTATTTTTTGTAGTGATATCAATAGATTTTTAGCAAGCAAAGATGCAAGAAAATAGAAGGCACATGGAAACACAAACAAGGATACATATGGGAAGAAGGCAAACAAAAGAAGAGGCAAAAAGGGAAAGAGAAGGAGGACGGAGAGAGAGGGCAAATAAAACGGCAAGGGTGAAGTGGGGGAGAGGAAAACGAGAGGCAAATGGCAAATAATGTAATGCGGGAGATGAGGGTTTGTGATGGGTACTTGGTATGACGACTTTTGCATAGACTCCCTGACAACGGTGCCAGAAATGGCTCGTTGTCGGGATTCCAAATCCTGACTTGACCTTTCGTAAGCCTCCCTGGCAATGGCGCTAGAAATCCTTCTTGCTACCTCTTGAGCACTGCATTGGTTTTCCCTTGAAGAGGAAAGGGTGATGCAAGAGCAGCGTAAGTATTTACCTCAGTTTTTGAGAACCAAGGTATCAATCAAGTAGGAGGCCACGCATGAGTCCCTCGCACCTACACAAACAAATAAACTCCTCGCAACCAACGTGAAAAAGGGTTGTCAATCCCTTCACGGTCACCTACGAGAGTGAGATCTGATAGATATGATAAGATAATATTTTTGGTATTTTCATGATAAAGAGAAATATAGATGCAAGTAAAATAAATAGAAAAGGAAATAACTAAGTATTGGAAGATTAATATGATGGAAAATAGACCCGGGGGCCATAGGTTTCACTAGAGGCTTCTCTCGAGAGCATAAGTATTACGGTGGGTGAACAAATTACTGTTGAGCAATTGACAGAATTGAGCATAGTTATGAGAATATCTAGGTATGATCATGTATAAAGGCATCACGTCCGAGACAAGTAGACCGACTCCTGCCTGCATCTACTACTATTACTCCACACATCGACCGCTATCCAACATGCATCTAGAGTATTAAGTTCAAGAGAACAGAGTAACGCTTTAAGCAAGATGACATGATGTAGAGGGATAAACTCATGCAATATGATATAAACCCCATCTTGTTATCCTCGATGGCAACAATACAATTTGTGCCTTGCTGCCCCTACTGTCACTGGGAAGGACACCTCAAGATTGAACCCAAAGCTAAGCGCTCCTCCCATTGCAAGAAAGATCAATCTAGTAGGCCAAACCAAACTGATAATTCGAAGAGACTTGCAAAGATAACCAATCATACATAAAAGAATTCAGAGAAGATTCAAATATTTTTCATAGATAAACTTGATCATAAACCCACAATTCATCTGTCTCAACAAACACACCGCAAAAGAAGATTACATCGAATAGATCTCCACAAGAGAGGGGAGAACTTTGTATTGATATCTAAAAAGAGAGAAGAAGCCATCTAGATAATAACTATGGACCCGTAGGTCTGCAGTAAACTACTCACACTTCATTGGAGAGGCTATGGTGTTGATGTAGAATCCCTCCGTGATCGATACCCCCACCGGGGGAGCTCCGGAAAAGGCCCCAAGATGGGATCTCATGGATACAGAAAGTTATGGCAGTGGAATTAGGGTTTTGGCTTCGTATCTGGTAGTTTGGGGGTACGTAGGTATATATAGGAGGAAGGAGTACGTCGGTGGAGCAACATGGGCCCCATGAGGGTGGAGGGCACGCCTGGGGGGGGGGGGTAGGCGCGCTGTGACGCCCGAGACCGATGCTCCAGATGTCTTCCATTTATTTTGTCGTTGCCATGTGCATTTGCATCCATCATGTTCATGATTGCTTGCTTGCTTGTGATGTTTTATTATTATTATTATTATTTTGCATCATGCATTCGTCTCCATATGATTGTTGTGCTTGTTTCCTTTTACTTGTTCATGTGCATTACAACTCCTTCTTCTTGTCCTTGATCCTTCCTTTTTACTTATTGATCAACTTCAACTTGGTTTCACCCAAGTTTCTATCCCATCCAAACTTCTCTTTTCTTCTTTATTCCATTTATTTTTCTTGTGGCATTTTCCCTGTTCGGAAAAATGTTCAACCTATCCCTATAAATCCTAAATGATGCCTACACCCTCTCTGTAACTTCTTATCTCAATTGAAATTGTTTTGGTTAGGGTTTAAAATGGTTCAAGTTTGAATTTAATTCAAACTTGAATTATTTTTACTTCCTTTAAAAATCTCCAAACCAATTTTGTTAAATAGAGCACATTTTCAGGATCATGAGAATATTTTTATATTTCTCTAGTTCCTCTCTTTTTTCCCTGCTCTTCCCTTTTGTTTTTCTGTCTGTAGTAATGGAAAAAGATTCCAGAGCACTCCTCCAGGCCGGCCCATCTTTTCCCGCAGCCCACTAGACCGGCCCACCTCCTCCTTAACCTAGCGCCAGGGAGCTTCTCCCCTCGCGCCGCCACTAGGAGAGCACTGCCCGATCCCATCGCTCATTACCCTCGTCACTCCCTCACCTTCTCCCTCGCGCTGCATCCACAGGAATCACGCATCGCGCCCGATCCTCCCCAGTGCCGGCTAAACCATGCGTGTCCTTTCTCCTCCTCCGCATGAAGCCCTGCGCAGCCGTGCACCCTTGCCATCCCCACTGCCGTCGCCTCCCTCTGCTCTACCCCACCCCTGTGCCTCCTCCATGGCCATCCTACCTTGCCTCCATGGACGCGAGGGTCGAGCTCGCCGCCCTGCCGCGTCGCCAGGGACGCCGGGCACCGCAGCCTGCCGGGCCTCCCCTGCATCGTCCTCGCCGGACCTGCTCCGTCCTCCGCCTTCTCCCTCCTCGCAGGTCCTCCGCTGCTGCAGCACCATCACCATCTCGCCAGCCGGCGGCCTCAAGCATGTCTGTGCCACCTCCATCCAGACCCGTCCGACCCTGCGCGCCCCTGCCGACCTCGCCGGAATTCGTCAAGTTCAGCGCTGCATCGCGCCTGCTTCGCAGCGAGCCTCCCCTCGTGTTGACCTCCTGCCTCTGCCCTCGTTCGAGGAGATGACGACGGGCATCCCGTGCCGTTCCCGACCCTGCCAAGCTCTGCCTCGTCTGCAACAACAACCAGAGCACCAAGCGGCCATCACGCACCTCTAGCGAAGTGCCTGCTTCGCCAACCGGCCGTCCCCTGCTCAAGCCGCCAAAAAACTGCAGCTACCGTTTTCTGTGGATTCGCCAAGTACCTCTACTGACGACACAAAACCTTGTACGACCACCATCCGAGGCAAGAGATCGACAAGTGCCACAACATCGAATGCACGATTACCGTCAACCCTCAAGACCACAAGTACCCCTTCGGATACGCCAAGTTCGACAACACTGCAAGACCCGGAACGCCAATACTGCCTTCGTGGATTTCTTCGGAGTACCACGATGCCCGGAGCCCTCGGATTCATCAAGTTCCACAACGACTTAAGTGTATCCCTCTGGTTCGCCAAGTTCGGCTACCGTCGATACCTTGAACAACTACTTCCACTACGCCGCTGTGTACCACTACTGTCGAACCGCGAAGACCCCGTGGACGTCAAGTTCCGTGTCGTGACCCCGAACCTATACGAAAACGTTGTACGGCTACTTTCGTGGCCGAAGACCCGTTTACAACTACCATCGCCAAGTTTGACTACCGATGACATATACCACAACCGTCACGAGAACGTCTACTTCCATCTACACCGCTTTGAACTCGATCCACTCCAAAGATGCATGCTTCGAAGGTATAACCCCCAGACGACCGTCCGAGAGCGATTGCATGTGTTGTACGAGATGCACCCTTTTGTTTGCACCGTGTCTGAAGTGTCTCTCGCGTCCATGCCATGAACTCGTGGGAACCCGGTAACCAGGATCACCCCACCATCTTTTGCACGCTCCCGCCACACTTTCTTTTGCACCGACGTCTCAATGAGTTGTCGGAACCGGAACATTGCCGTGGCACCGTTCGTTATCATTGCCGTGGCACCCCTTTTGTTTCCACCATGATGACAAATGCCTCATATATTATCATGCCAACATTTTCATAAATATTGCATAAGACTTGCACATGTCATTCGCATCATGATAATAACATTTAAATGTTTAAAATTGTTGTTGCGCCAAATTGATAAATGCATATGAGGTTTTACCAAAATTGTTGCTTGTTGTTCTGGCCTCATTTAAACTTGCCTAAATGTTTAGTTTACTTATGCTCCACCTCTTGCCATGTTAAGAACATTTAATATAGTTGGGTACATAAATGACAGAGAACTAAATAATTGACGTGGTGTTTCATCAATATACAACGGAGTTGCGTATTGAGCTCCACTTAATTTGTAGTATTGTTTGTGCACTTTTCCATGCCATGCCTAATTAAACCGGACATGCATCACACTTGGTTGTGCGTCATGCCATGTTTATGTGGTGGTTGTTTACTATGTTGTTTTCTTCTTTCCGGTGTTGCTTCTTCGGGTTAGTTTCGTTAACATCGTGTTTGTGAGGATTCGTTCAACTACGTCCGCTTGTCTTTCTCATGGACTCGTTCTTCTTCCTTGCGGGATCTCGGGCAAGATGACCATTCCCTCGAGATCACTTCTATCCTTGCTTGCTAGTTGCTCGCTCTATTGCTATGCCACGATACCTACCACTTGCTATATCATGCCTCCCATATTGTCGTGTCAAGCCTCTAAGCCACCTTGGCCTAGCAAACCATTGTTTGGCTATGTTACCGCTTTGCTCAACCCCTCTTATAGCATTGTTAGTTGCAGGTGAAGATGGAGTTTGTTCCTTGTTGGAACATGATTGTTGTTGTGATATCACAATATCTCTTATTTAATTAACGCACCTATATACTTGGTAAAGGGTGGAAGGCTTGGCCTTATGCCTGGTGTTTTGTTCAACTCTTGCCGCCCTACTCCTTGATTTTGCATTCCTTACGCGGTTGGGTTATAATGGGAACCCCTTGACAGTTTGCTTTGAATAAAACTCCTCCAGCAAGGCCCAACCTTGGTTTTACATTTGCCTCACCTAGCCTTTTTTCTCTTGCGTTTTCGGAGCCTGAGGGTCATCTTTATTTTAACCCCCCGGGCTAGTGCTTCTCTAAGTGTTGGTCTAACCTGAGCGATGTCCGGCGCCCCCTGGGCAACCAGGGTCTATGCCAACCCGACGTCTTGCTCATCCGGTGTGCCCTGAGAACGAGATATGTGCAGCTCCTATCGGGATTTGTCGGCACATCGGGTGGCTTTGCTGGTCTTGTTTTACCATTGTCAAAATGTCTTGTAACCGGGATTCCGAGTCTGGTCAGGTCTTCCTGGGAGAAGGAATATCCTTCGTTGACCGTGAGAGCTTGTGATGGGCTAAGTTGGGACACCCGTGCAGGGTTTTGAACTTTCGAAAGCCGTGCCCGCGGTTATGGGCAGATGGGAATTTGTTAATGTCCGATTGTAGAGAACTTGAAACTTAACTTAATTGAAATGCATCAACCGCGTGTGTAGCAGTGATGGTCTCTTCTCGGCGGGGTCCAGGAAGTGAACATGGTTCTTGAGTTATGTTTGAACGTAAGTAGTTTCAGGATCACTTCTTGATCACTTCGAGTTCACGACCGTGCTTTGCTTCTCTTCTCGCTCTTATTTGCATAAGTTAGCCACCATATATGCTTAGTACTTGCTGCAGCTCCACCTCACTACCTTTTCCTACCCATAAGCTTAAATAGTCTTGATCGCGAGGGTGTGAGATCGCTGAGTCCCCGTGACTCACAGATTACTTCCAAAACCAGTTGCAGGTGCCGATGATAACCGTGCAGGTGACACAACCCAGCTCAAGGAGGAGCTTGATGAAGATCTTGTTCATTGTGTTGTTTCGTTTCCAGTCGATCAGTAGTGGAGCCTAGTCGGGGCGATCGGGCATGTATCGCATTAGGGGTTGTCTTTCTTTATTTGGTTCCGTAGTCGGACCTTGTATGTATCTGAATGTTGTAATGCTATATTTATGTATTGTGTGAAGTGGCGTTTGTAAGCCAAATCTTTATCCTTCTCTTATTCAATACATGGGATGTGTAAAGATTACCCCTCTTGCGACATGCCTACTATGCGGTTATGCCTCTAAGTCATGCTCCGACACCTGGGAGATATAGCCGCATCGTGGGTGTTACAAGTTGGTAATCAGAGCCTTCCCCGACTTAGGAGCCCCCTTCTTGATCGAATAGCTGGCGTTGTCGAGTCTAGAAAAATGTTTTGAGTCTTATAGGATTATATATATCGGAAAGTAGGATTCTTTTTACTCCTCAGTCCCTTCGTCGCTCTGGTGAGGCCTCCTGACGTAGAGTTTTGACTCTTCTCTTCTCAAATTTCACTAAAAAAATTTAGGATCACGCGGGTGTCTTGGAATCGTTCTGATGGTTTTGTGACGAGAACATTGTTCTTGGTGCCTCCTGACATTTAGGGGTTGTGGCAGTGTCCCAGGGAGTTGAGCTCTGAGGTGTTGTCGTCACAATTTTATCATTGCAGTTCTGGAATACCTGAGTTCGTCGACATCGAAAATCTCTTTTATGCAGTTGTTGGTGAGATAACCTCGACGCCACCCAGTACTGGGGCGGGAGTTCGGGAGTATTGCCATAACTCGTATAACGGATGCTTTTCGAAGGTTGAGGTAAATGATTTCCGAAGGTTTCTTGGTTATGTGTTGAAGGATGGATATAGCTGGATGTAGGATTTGCTAGTTTTGGGTGAGATATTATGCTTCCCCTGTATCCCCAACACCTGATTGCATAACCAAAAAGTTTCGGGAGTTTATAAGTGGGAATTCAAGTAGCTCGTAGGATATCTTTCCAACAGACACATGATACGATAAGGGGTCTATCATATGTTTGTTTCCGGTTTATTTTGCAAGCCAATCCTTTGTTTTGTTTTGAGTTGTGGTATTCGAGTTGCTTCAATGTCAGGTGTTGATTCCATACCTTCCCCAGATGGTGTTCTCATACTCCTATGTGAATACCAATCCTTCATGATAATTGAGATTGTCATGTCAATCCTTTTCAACCGGTGTGTTTTCTCTTCAAGTGGATCCGATCATTTTAACATCCGCAAGATCACCTCTCGTTTTTCCCAACGTTGTTCGTTGCATCCGTCCCCAAGTTGCCTTTGTTCTTTCCACCCTCCCACCCTTTTCCTCAAGGACTCAGATTTCTTAATCAAGTATCCATCTTATGGATGTGAAGTTTCTTCATTCTTTCCTCAATGTTCTTATCCGGTGATTCTCAGGAAGATACTAACGGAGCTTCAAGTTCGTCATTCTTCTTTCTTTTCTTCTCCGGTGGTTTCAAGTCAAGCTTTGTCGATCATATCCTTTC